>NW_009222509.1:47469-78676 GCF_000690835.1 Fulmarus glacialis
TCCCGCCGTCGCTGATGGGCTCGGCCGTGGCCAGTGGCGGGTCCGTCTTGGAGCCGGCTGGCATTGGCTCTATCGGACATGGGGGAAGCTTCTAGCAGCTTCTCACAGAAGCCACCCCTGTAGCCCCCCCGCTAGCAAAACCTTGCCACAGAAACCCAATAAAAACAGCTTAACTTCATAGTCTTTAAAACAAATCATTTAAAATATTAAATGTACTTATTTTTTTCCTGAAGATCAAACATTCATGAGTCAGGACCACTTATTATGTAATAAAAAAAAGAACAATCATAAAAATTGAAATTTTCTCTTGTTGCTAGGCTGATCCTGAGAAAAACATCAAAACCACATCTAAAAGAGTAAGTCTTTATTACCTCATTAATCTAACATTTATGCTGGGTTGAAATGTCACCTGTATCAGAGCATCCTCTAACCAAATTGTTTTGGTTTCACACTACCAGTTTCAGTATACTATATATGGTCTTTATTGCCAATTTTCCTAAACTCAAAGTTTTAAAATGTTATTTATAAAACATGGTACAAAAAATACCTGCACATGTGGAACTTTATATTTCTTCTATGTAAGTCAGAAAATCTTCCATTTTACAGCCTTTTGTACTTCCTACCAAATTTATATATATGTATAAATATGGATCATAATTCCACATTACACTTAGACACACAAAATGTGGAGAATTTTTTTCTTCATTAAAAGTCTCTGGAAGAGGTTGAGATGGAGAAGGCAAGAAAATATCACCTGAAAGATTAAGCCAGTATAAAGAAGGAAGAAAAAAAAAAAAATCAGGTTTTCAAGAAGGGTCAATATTATTCTGAGAAGGATTTAAATATATGTCAAATTTTTCCCTTCTGTGTAATCTGGCTGTTAAACCCTAGTTCAGTTTTGAAAACATCCATGGAACGGGAATGCCAGATCTTTAAAGAATTACCTTATAGTAGAATAGAACATCTACAGACTGAAAATAAACTATTGATTTTTTTTTTTTTCCCCCCGAAGTCCCATTGTTTAGCAGAGGCTAAGGAGCAGGGGAAAAATACTGCAAAGTTCATCTTCAATCACCAATAACAAAAATGTTCAAACAAAAAGAATTAGGATGGAACAAGTTAATTTATTAAGGGATAATTTTCTATTTGTAATTTCACTCCAGTCTGTTCACAGAAGTATGTGTAAAACTTTCTTTTGTAATTTTTTGCATCATTAAATGAACCTGATGCATTCTTAACATCTGTACATCTAGTGAATAAAAAGTTCTCAGCCTAGTTGTTTTGTATTTAGGAAAGAAGCATCACAGGAAACTCCTACATATTTGGGAGCTTCAATGCAGAAAAAAGGTACAGCATCAAAATCAGAGCAACTGATAATGGTTGTTTAGTGAGCACAAGCTGGGGAGAGTGGAGTACACCTGTAGAGTTTGGTAAGAATGAAAATCACCTCCTTGACTTAGTTTTCCCTCAGTTATTACTTGTCTGCCTTATTTATTACTTCATACTTACAGATGGACACACATTGATATTTGCACATTAATTTGCTAAGATGAAAAAAAGCGAAGAACTGGCATATCTCTTAATATGAGGGAGGTCTTCAAGCATTCTGGTGTGACAGTGGGTGCTTCTTGCAAGGAGATAGTGAATAAAGCAGACCTTTTTGAGGTCTGTTGCCAGCTCTTTTCCTTCTTCCATTTCTACTTCTGGCTTTATAAACTTCTCTTTTCTCCTGTTACTCTCTGCCATCTTGGATCTTGAAGTACTCTCTAGGCTTCAGTTCCTCACAAAATGCTTGGTAAGGTCTCAAGTTACAGTAGACAGTCCACATACTGTCATCCATCCCGTTCCTTCACATTTTACAGGGCAATGAGGTGCTAAGCTAAAGAAGAAGCCACTTCATACTGGTGCTTGACACTGTCATGAGAAGCAGATTGCACATAGCTGTGCAATCACTCCTGTTCTGTGATACCAATCAATCAACATGTTGATGAATGCTTGTCTTTCAGGAAAAGAAAAACTGACATCTACTTCATCATATACGTTATTTCTGATACCAGTGCTGGCAGCAAGTCTCGTACTTTTTCTCTGCAAAATGTAAGCCTTATTTCTTGTGCAAAATTATTATTCTGTTTTATTCTCTTTCCCCAACAGAAAACAACAGGCCTCCTTTTAAAAGAGAGGAGGGAGGCGGAAAATCAATGCTGAACTATAGCAGGAATCATGACCTGCTGGATGTTCCTCAAGTGGGCTCTATATTTCTGATTCCCAACCTTCTTACCACTTGATCAATATAACACAACATGTTCCAATACTGGGACAAGGCCTTATATCAGTGCCACTTTCCTGCCATCAGACCCTGCAATGTAGATGGGCGGTACATGAAATTGTTTCCTTGGTTTGAGGATATTTCCCTTTCAGATACTTAGAAAAGCAACTTCCTATGATTCTTTAATAAGTCATAACATAAATTATTATCATGCAGATTTTGAACAATGAAAAGACACCATTCATTACCATGTATTCAGCCTATGTAATTTTTAGTTACTCTTTCACTGCTTTTGTCTCAGAGGAAAATAATACCTCAGGAGCATTATTATATAGTACGTGTTCATATGTTTGCATGCTAAGTCTTTTCTTCACCAAGCCTTTTTGTTATTGTAGAAGCATTTATTTGAAGAAAACATCTGCTACAGTACCACAGCCAAGAGACCCGTTCCATGAGATCTCTCCAATGGATTTCCATGTATGTTTTCTTTCCATTTGCCTAAAATTTGTTGTAAATAAGGATCCATTGCAGTCTCAAAGTATAACCTAAGTGTCAGAAAGATGCACAGAAGCAAGGATAAATTTTCTTTTTTTTTCTTGTTCTTGGGGTATTGAAAGCGAAGGTCCATATGCAATAATTCTTCTGTTTTTCTTTTTCCATTCTGAAATACTTGTCATCTGTCTACCTGGAGCATTGGAGAAAATACACAATTTCACCCTGCTCTCCCTATAAGCCATATGCTATCACTAGAATAGCGCTGAGCCTAAGCTTCTCAGCCCAATAATAATGCGGAATCAGACTGTTGGTAAGCTATGGGGAGAGAAGGGGCAAAGAATTCCACTGCTGGCCAAAAACAGAAAACAGTTGTGCCATAGCAGAGGATGAGACCCATGTTAGTATTTGGCAATGATGCTGAAGGTGGAAAAGTTTTTAGGGTACGGTAAGCAAGAAAGTATAGCAGAGATCTGAGACGTTCTAGTTTATGTAGAGAGCTGGAGACACTCAGAAGAAGAAGAAGGAACAGACAGGCAGACATTGCAAGTAACAGAGGGGAACTGCCTTTCTAAGGAGCATTTTGCAAAGTTTGCTGCAATTTGCTGAAAGTCTTTAAGTTGGCTACAGCCAGGTCTGGAAGCAAGTATGTGTCTGCAAGGACATACTGGATCACTGGTGAGCCTTTATAAATCCTTTTACTTTCTGTTCCTTCGTCATGTTAACTTTCCCATGTTTAAAAAGATTAGTTTTCTGACTTTTGAGTTGAAAATTCTTTTGCTCATCTTTGGGGAGCTCGTCATAGAGGGAAGACCTAGACATGTCTACTTCAGTCCTCTCATTGACAGAGGCCCAGTACAGCTTCTATATAATAAATAACAACTCTCTGAATAATGGAGATTCATAAATTGTAAACTCGTGGCTAATCTCACACATAAAACACTAATGAAATGTTTTATTCTTCCTTTAACAGAATGAATATAAGAATCAATTAACAAAGCATGAAACTGAAGAAATAATAACAATTATTGAAGAAGTGGCATAATGGCATGCAAGTGAAACGAGCAACTTGAATTTTTTCAAACATGTATATCTTGTTGGCAGTAATTTACAGGTTTTTCATATTCTCTCCCTCTTGCAAGCAGAGAAAATGACGCTGCCTGTGGAGACAATTCCCCAAGACCTTATCTTTAAAAGACTCTTTGTATTTGATTGCATTTTCCATAAATAATTAGAGTTGTTTGGACTATTTTTGTTTCTTCTTATGGTGAGTATTCTTGCAATATTTCAGCAAAAATATTTCAGTAGTGCTTTGGAAGTTATTATACTGCTTTTCAACACCATTCAAAAGAATAAAATAAGAACAACCAAACTTAAGGGGTTTATACAGGATCTCCAGTGGTCCAGTGCCTTGGAAAAGGTACAGCTATATTGAGATTGTGATCAGGAATAAAAATTTGTCATCTGTATGAAAACCCACTGAAAACTGACCAAGATTAAACCTCTTAAAAATAATCACTTACTCATACAAAATGAATACCGTTAAAGAGTTGAGGAGACGTTTTCTCACAAGTCTATTTGTTGCCTTCAAACTATGTTGCTACATCCTTCAGCATAACATGCTCTATACGTTGCTCACAGCCATTTACAAAACCAAAAATTTACTCCCACTTTTCATCACTTCATATCTGTGGTAGATGAAAAAATAGCTTCAAATGTGACTGCTAACAGGTGGCAGATAATTATGTGTATGTGTGCAGGGTGGGAAATGTTGGAAATTGATCTTCTGAACTCTCGAACAGAAGCCTGCCACTTGCTAGCTGCAAATGGTACAGGTTGTTTGTATGGTTTTATAATACCTGGGCAAAACAGGAGCGGCACATCCTGAATCCTCCAATTAATAAGGAGATATGGGACAAAACCACCAATCTGGAGGCTAATCACACATTGTGCTTCTGTGGATGAATTATTTCAATTGGGAAAACCAGAGGTTAGAGGCCATTTATAACCATGAAGTCCCCAGTGCCATGCCTGTGTCCCACCTCTTATCCAGCCCCATGCCTCTACACCTCTATGCCATATCCTTGTGTCTCCACTTCTAAAGGCCTCTGCCATCATCTAGATGCTGCATCACTGCATCACTGCGTTAAGAGTTGTAAAACCTTGGTGGTACCATACAAAGATAAACAAAAATAAAACAAATTAGCCATGAACACTTCGTCAAACAAAACTACAAACAAGTCAAGAAAAGTTCAAGCAGAGCAAGCCTGACAAACTTCAGCCCTGAGGCCTTGCAAACTCATTACAAAGCGTACGGCCTGTTACTAGCAATGGCAATACCATATTACAGGGCTGCACAGTTACAACAACTAAGTTCACTAATACTGCCGTTACAAATGATCTGTTTTTTCCTCACATCAGCATTATCGGCAGAGTGTCTCTGCAGAATAAACACTAAAGATCACCCATGCCTACTAGGCAATTCTGTTCCTGACTGGCTTTTCCAAAGCTTTACCTTAGGCTGCTAAAACAACTTCTTCTGAAATTGGTTTGATCTTTGTTTTTGCATTTCTGCCAGAAAAAAAAACCATAGGACAGACTCTAGCACAGGGGAATGTCTCGAATGATTTGCACATTCTAGTAAACTGAATCCCTGCAAAACAGAAGAGATGCTGCCGAGGTTAAGAAAAGACGGTGCCAGGTGAAAAAACTCAGTATGGAGGCCCTTAAACTGAGAAGCTGGAGTTAGTTGTCCTCATCAAACCAGAGCTTCCTATGAGAGTTTCACTTCTGTCCAGAGTAGAGCCCTGGCTGGAGGGAAGCATGCCTTGAGCCATCCCATACTGCAAACTGTGCTCCAGCAGACAGACACCAAGGGAGCAGAGGAGATCCACAAGGTCAGGAAGAAGCAAGTGGTGGCAGAAGGCACAGAAACCTGGATCTGTGAGGTATGCGAGGACACCCCTGGCATAGTATATTGTGTGCCAGGGCAAAGGTGGAAGATGTCATGAGCTGTTTAGAGAGGTTAATTGGGACTGCAAGGGATGAGTTGTGGTCTGTGTCATGGTATCCAAGACACAGGAAAGAACAGGAAGGATGTGCTGGGGGCTAAACCCAAGCTGCTGGCAGGAGACTTCCGTCCAGCACATCCATAGTGGGAGTCTCTGAACTACTGCCAGTCTCTCAGTTAAGGGCTGAGAGATGGGCAGAGCACTGGATCTCAGATCCTATCCTGTCCTGAGCAAGCTGAAGTCTGCTGTCATGATATCCAACATATATAGTATTCTATTTGCCTTCCCTCTTTCTCTCAGGAGCTTAAAGTCCAACACATCATGGTCCTTGCAGTCAAGACTGTCAATGACTGTCACATCCATGATCAGTTCTTCTTTGATCAGTTGCAGATCCAGCTGAGTACCTCCTGTGGTTGTCCAGCATCTGTATCAAAATATTGTTCCTGGTGATCTCTGTAATCTCCTGGTTTGCTTGTCCCTACCATTTTGCCCTTCCAGCAGGTCTCAGGATGGTTAAAGTCATCTCAGGTGACTGAAATTCCCTCATGGTAGATAAAGTTCTCTCAGGGTGATAAAATTCCACTAGAACAGATGACCTCCAAGAGGCCACCTTTGAAACCAATTTTTTCTATGATTCTGTGTTTCTAAATAAGCTTTCATTAGCAATTTGTTTTGAATAGCTTTTTAAAACACAACCAGAAAAGGAGCCTTCTATTTAAGTCGTAACTGCTGAAAGATAAAAGCACCTTCATCACAAGTGGCCAACTAAAGCCAAAGCTCGCTTTAATATAAGGGGAACAGATAGGTTCTACTGGATCCTCTCCATTCTCCTTCATTCACAATCGATCATGGCCATTGGTGCGCCCCTTACATCCCCACTGCTTTCACTATGAAGCTGCTGAGGCTGCAAAGCCATTCAGAAAAGTGGAATTCACTACTAGCACCCTGATAAGAAATCCTGTCCATGAGGTAGTGGAGGTGGGAGTAGGAGTGGAGCGAAGGTATCCCTTTCCCAACCCTGGGCAAAGGCCCAATATAACACTCACTGGGAAAGGATGGTCAAGATATAGAGCCTTCTAATCAAGTAGTTCGGATATTCACACAGATAGAAGTCCTGTATTCTGGTCTCCTATGGCTGTTCCTATGTTCTGCGGAGAAAGACATTTGCTAAAAGCTAGAAAGTTCTTGCTGCAAGGACCAAAGAGAAGGCCTTGTCTCCCATTTGTATTTTTGTGGTCTACAGAAAATCTGTAAAACATCGGCATAGCAAAATGCCCAGGCAGTTCTTGTGAGCCCTCCTATTGTTGTTGGAGCAATAAATTATTCTTTGAGATTTTGGGACTTTTAAGTGAGGTTGGTTTTAATCATGTTCCTGCAGTGACTCTACTACTTGTAGAGCCAAAAGTTGGAAAACAGCCCTAGTGTCTCTGCCCAGCTTTCTCTTCTTCTTTTTCTTTCTCTTCTTCTTCTCATTTCTCTTCCAGCTCCTGGCGAGGCCATTCAACACTAGTTTTCTGGCCTCTAAAAGATAACAGACTATGGTAACACCATCAATAGCACCAGCTTCACTTGGGATTTTAAATTTTTTTTAATTTGTTTGCATTTTTTAAAGCCTCAGGGCAGGACTTGCCCTAAATATAGACAAGCAAAGAAATCCCCTGGGTGGGAGAGTTCCTTTGTCTGTGGTAACATCACTGTCCTTGTGGGCTGTTTGGATTGCTCTGCTGCAGTATATTCCAGTTTAAAAACAAAAAGTACCCAAACCCCAAAACCTCAAAACCCAGACTTCCTCATTTTGTTACAGAGGTGCATGATCTAAGGGAGCACCAGAGAGCATGCTGCTCCTCTGCTGCCTGCTCTACAGGCTCAGGAAATCTTCAGAGTGGGAGCATGGGGCTTTACCTGGGGTGCACAAGTAGTCACACGGAGTTCAAATGGAGAAAGAGAACCCAGCACTGGACAGATGTGTTTGTCCTTGTCCACCCATTGCAAGATGCATAGTTGGATGACTCAAAGGTTGGAAGTCGACGGCACTTCCCAGGACCAGATTTAGGCACAGAAAAAAAACACAGTTGCCCAGGGCAGTCAACATCCTACTGTATCAACGCTAAACAGTGTGATGAAAGGGTGTCTTACACTGTGTCAGACACTGCCCAGCAATCCAGCCACAGCCGTCAGTGGGCACAGCCTTGTGGTCCAACTGCTTCTGCCAAGAAATCTCCGTAGCAGTGTGGAGCAACACGCCCCCGCCCCCAGCAACAGCTGCCCTTAAACACCATCCCTAAAGTGGTGCAGGATCAGCAAATGCAACTTCGGTGCAATTGATCCTAGCCTTCCTCCTCCCCAGCCCAATCTGTTGGCTGCGTTGTTCACCTCACCCTCCTTCTCCGATCCTGCAGTGTGAGGTGCCAGAGGGTGAGCAGAGCTACTGGTTTGGATGTGTCTTCTGCAGGAGTGGGCAGGAGACTGCTCTGGGAACTGATCTATTGGAGGAGGGAGACCAAAGAAGGTGAAAGACTGAGGGAAAGGAGAGAGGAAGGCAGATGCATGGAAACTTTGTCTTCCTTCATTTTCTGGAACCCCATTTGATTCTCTGTGATATTTCTTACAGCTCTTATTTTATTACCCTGGGCACTTCCCCCGTCCCTTCTCCATGAAATGCAGTCTGTTATCACCACAAAATCGAGTGCTTTTCTTCCAAAGATGAGGACACAATAGAGTGTGTGGTTTTTTTCATTCTTTGTGATCAGAAGTCCTTTCTTTCACCTTTACAGCACAGTAAGTGTTAAAAAAATACCTACATGGATAAGTATGGAATTTTTTTAATCTGGAAGTGCAGTGAAACTTCTGACAATGGACTACTTTTTCCTCTGAATGACTATCATGGGCACAGACCTGAAGTCTAAACTTTCAGTTACTTTGTTGACACCTTTAATGTGATAGGGATAGTGGCAGTGATTCTTAGAAAAAAGCTTCTTCTATGACTAAATCTACTTTTTGGTAGAATATCCACCTATTCTTAGCTGTTCCTCATTCCCACTGTTTGCTTCATAACTATGCTTCAGAAAAACTTTGTTGCATTTTTATTTGCTCCTGGCATATGAAAAAAGTGAACTCCCATGAATCGGTCCATATAAAGCCACCATTGCCTTAGACCTTTCCCTCTGAAACCACAAAAGACCAGGCCAGGCTCTGTTGATTTTCTCGTCATTACTGTTTCTAGGGATAACTGGAGCTTTTTTAAGTTCTGGATGCTCAAGGTGAGTTGTTCATCTCCTCAATCAGTACCTAGTTACTGACAGACATGATCAAATGCATGAACACTTAATACATTGCTTTCCAGTTCAGGCCTATCTCTATGCTTCTAGTACTGCATGTGAGCAGAAGTGGAGCTGGTTCAATTGTTATTTTTGTAGAAAATATATTTGCAGTGAAAAAGTTGCTAATATGATGAGTAGACTTGCTGTGCTACACCTGTTCCCTTTATACTGCATGAGTTGTGGTGAAGAAAGCAAGTCAGATATCCACTTTGGGTGTTGGCTGGTCTCAGTGACAACTCAGTATCGTTCATGTTTACAAGCAATGTAAGAGAATGAACCTGAAAAATGACAGCACACTTATAGCTCATCAGTCATCAGTCTCACACTCTAGCAGGAATCTAGGAAGCAGAAATACTCATAAGCCTAAGCTTTTCTGGGTGTCTAGAAAGTAAGCCCTCTTTGTCCCCAAAGGCAGTCAGCACTATCTTTGGCTTTCTGTTTTGGAAATAACTGTATCTGAGTTTTGTATGAATAGCTGATATATGAACTACTGCTGATATTGTTATATCACTCTGTATGTCAATAAAGAAGCAGTAGGATAGGAATGACCTTGGGATTTTCATACAGGTGAATCCTGGAGCATCTTGGAAGAGCGCTAGGCAGCAGGTAACTTTTTCCAAATGTAGTAAGCAAGAAATGGAAGTAATAGAGAAATACCTGGACAGTTCTCTCTCCTACAAGTTTTTAACTCCAGCAGAACGGATCTGCCTGTTTTTAAGAGGAAAATGTTGACATATCTTGCTGTTTGAAAAATGTCGACATATCTTGCTGTTTGAAAAATGTCATATTTTCTAGTGATGCTTCAATTTCAACATGTGAAGAAATGAAATTACTTTACATCATTTATAAATCTCCATATTAAGTAAATTACATTTTCTTCTGTAAAGCAAAGCCTTTCAGGGTATAAGGGAGCTTTTGATGTTTTATGTTGTTTATAATAACCCTTTCCTTTAGAAAATGCACAGCTGTGACCTGAGAAGGGAACAAATGCTCAGCAGCAGGCCCTGGAGTGGCTTTTTGTAGTTAGGTTCTTACTACTTGCAATTTTTTGTCTGTTTTTGCAGTGGTTTGTGGTTTGGTTTTTTTGACACTGGGAGAAATGGACTGAGAACGAATCCAGATCACAACTTTTGATAGTAATATATCTTACTTGAAGACTTCATATCAAAGATTTGAAATTCTCTTTTTCAACAGGCTTAAGGAACTTTTCCAATTTGCATTGTCATCTCGCTGAGTGCCGCCATAGACCATCCCTGCCCAGCCCCCCAGGGCTCCCCCCACCCTGCCCATGGCTCAGGACCCCATGTCAGGGGTAGTCAGCCCCTGCCTCAGCAACGCCACAGCCGGGCCGGTCTCCAGCTCCCAACAGCCCTGCCCTGAGCCATGGCCCCGCTGAGTCAGGTCTACCCGTGGGCCCATGTCCCAGCCTGGCCTCGGCCCATCCCTGTCCCCATGGAGGTGCCCGATGTCCGGAGCTGGGGCTGCCCCGGTGCCCCCGGCTGCCCTGCACCTGGTTGGGGCTGGGTGGGGCCCTGGCTGCCAGGCCCTGCCCTGACCCACCATGGGGAGCCCCACTGCTCCCAGCCCCTAGAGATGGTTTGTATCGAGAGATGTTTTGTACTACTCAGTATTATTTAGAGCTAGAGAGAAATACCTGTAAAAGAAAAGATTTTTATGCACTCGCCGGATTCCCAAGCAGCAGTGGACTCTGTACAACTGAAAGGAAAATTTAACCAGCTAACTACTTGTTCATGTTATATGAAATCATGAGTTGTGCAATTACATGAATTTGGTAAGAATCAGGAGGGAAGTGATGAACATTGTATCTTGCAACACTTCCGATGGTATGACAGTTCCTCAAAACACAAGCGGCAAGGGAGGCAGCCCTATTTATAGCTATAGAACCATTTAAAATATGAGTCTTTCCATCTTCGCTGAGCCTGAAGACTATGAGAGAAAGATAAATGAGATAAAGACGCTTTGAAATAGAAGGTAGGTCCATCTTTGTCTTTCTGACTATTTTGTTTGCTGAGGTATTCACTGAGACTCTAGGAAGTCCAGGGCTGGAGGGCTGATGTCCCAGGCAAAATCTAAAAAGCTGTCAGAGAATTACATGGAGCTACGTTGAATTAAGTTTTTTGCAAATAAAGTATCTACTGCCTGCTAAGAAAGGTCCTAGCCACAGTTTTGATTTTCTTACTGCGTTCGGTACTGAATTTTTTGTATTGAGTGGCTAGACACCGCTCCTAGATCCACTTTTATGCATATACTCAAAAACATCCTTGAAAGTACATGAACTAATGCCCTCACCAAACTTACCGTATTAACCATTGGGTAACTTGAGCCGATTGATATTGCTGTGACCCATTTTGATATTTTCTGTTTGCAGCTGTTTACCCATCTGCTTGATGTCTGTTAATCCTAACCTTTGTATATAGCAGATAGATAAATAATCTTTAGACCTTAAGATAGCAGTCATCAAATATATATATGTAATGTTTATACAGTGCTCCCGAGACCACCAGCTTTACAAATCATCACACAAATTGTTTTGTTACAGAAAAGGACAACTTCTTTAACTTTGTTACTGTTTATTTGAATATTTCTCTGACTGCTTGAGAAGTCTATCTAATCTTTCTTCCCACCAGAACTGAGAGATGGTCAGATGGTGTAGAAGCAGACATACGAGCAGGTCAGACTAGACAAATTCAGAGGAGAATGCTTCATGCTGGCATCTTTCACCTTGAGCAAGTTTCATTGTTCTCTGTCTCCAAAGGAGGAAGAGATGGTTGCTCCTCTTGCACTCATCTTCATGACCCAGTGGATGCTGTTGATCACCCAGTTGTGTGTTGGTTGGCACTGCACAGACTGTGAGTAGAACACTTACATGGGGCAAACCTCCAAGGTGGAGTGTAACATGCTTCTCATTATGGGTAGTTGTGCTTAAGTTGCCTTCTGTCTTAGATGTGCTAGGTAGTAACCTCTGCACCCAAAAATCTGGGAACCAGTCCTGCCCCTTACTATTATGTGACACTTGCAGTGGAGATGCCAGACTCGCCTATTAGAAATTTGATGCTGAATCAGTGGAAAATGGAACTGAGTTGGATGAGCAGCATGAATTTCACTGAGGACACGTGTTCAGTGACTGCAGGAGATTTTACCGAGACTATAATGGTAAATTTGCTATGTAAAGTTTTAACACAGATAAATCATTACACTTTCTTCTTTTTCTTTCATATCCTTAAGTAACTGAAAAAAGTATCCTTGGTAGGAACCAGGTAGTCTCTGTTTTATCAGTCCTTTTTAGCTTTTGTTGAGACCTATCTTGATACTGAGGCATATCTGTCCTCTCTGACCATTCTTGTGAAATTCTTACCTTCAGAGGACTCTTGTGGAATCAGGGCCTTGATGGGACTGAAGTGTAAGATTGTCTCTTCTCCTGTTTTCAGAGGAACTTTGGTGAGAGGTATCTCACACTATGCAGATGAGAATTTTTAAGTACAAAGGACAGACTGAATTAAATACATGGGTCCTTACTGACTTACATGAAAACAAGACATAAGCATTCAGGGACATTGGAGATGCAGTGATGTGCTTGCCTAGGGTTGACTGGTGTGACACAGAAGCCTGTGAAGACACAATACTTCTGGAGTGGCCCTCCTGAAGGCTAAGCAGGTTCATACAATCATAGAAAAGTTTGGGTTGGAAGGGACCTTTAAAGATCATCTAGTCCAATCTTCCTGCTATGGGCAGGAACATCTTTCACTAGATCACGCTCAAAGACCCATCCAACCTGACCTTGAACACTTCCGACGACAGGCATCCACAGCTTCTCCAGGAAACCTGTTCCAGTGTTCCACCACCCCCATCGTAAACAATTTCTTCCTTAAATCCAATATAAATCTACCCTCTTTCAGTTTAAAAACATTGCCCCTTGTTCTGTCAATACACGCCCTGGTAAAACATCTCTCTATGTCTTTTTTCTAAGCCCCCTTTGTATATTGAAAGGCCACAATAAGGTCTCCTCAGAGCCCTCTCTTCTCCAGGCTGAACAACCCCAACTCTCTCAGCCTTTCTTTCAGAGGAGAGGTGTTCCAGCCCTCTGATCATTCTTGTGGTCCTCCTCTGGACTCACTCCAGCAGGTCCATGTCTTTCTTGTGCTGGGGACCTCAGAGCTGGATGCAGTACTCCAAGTGGGGTCTCACGAGGGCGGAGTAGAGGGGGAGAATCACTCCTCTGACCTGCTGGCCACGCTGCTTTTGATGCAGCCCAGGATATGACTGGCTTTCTGGGCTGCGAGCGCACGTTGCTGGCTCATGTCCAGTTTTTCGCCCACCAGTATTCTTAAGTCCTTCTCTACAGGGCTGCTTTCTGTCCATTCATCCTCCAGTCTGTATTGGTACTGGGGATTGCTCCGACCCAGGTGCAGGACCTTGCACTTGGCCTTGTTGAACCTCATGAGGTTTGCACAGGCCCGCTCCTCAAGCCTGTCAAGGTCCCTCTGCATGGCATCCCTTCCCTCTAATGCATCAACTGCACCACTCAGCTTGGTGTTATCCACAAACTTTTTGAGCGTGCACTCAATCCCACCCTCTATGTCATTAATGAAGGTATTAAATCGTATTTGTTCCAGTACGGACCCTTGAGGAACACCACTCGTTACTGGTTTCCACTTGGACACTGAGCCATTGATTACTGTAAGTCTTTGGATGCGCCCATTCAGCTAATTCCTTATTATCTAACAGTCCATCTGTCAAACTGATATCTCTCCAATCTAGAGGCAAGAATGTTGTGGGGGATCATATCAAAGGTCTTACAGAAATCCAGGTAGATGACATCTGTTACTTTTCCCTTATCGACTGATGCAGTCACTCCATTGTAGAGGAGCACTAGATTACTCAGGCACGATTTGCCATATTGGCTGTCTCTAGTCACCTCCCTCCAACACTCCAACATAACTTTCAGGGGTATCTGTTGCATGACTTTACCAGGCATGGAGGTGAGGCTGACTGGTCAGTATTTCCCAGGATCCTCCTTATAACCCTTTTTAAAAATGGATGGGATATTCACTTTTCTGCAGTCACTGAGGATTTCACCTGACTACCATGATTTTTTAAACATGATGGAGAGGGGCTTGGCAACTACATGAACCAATTCCCTCAGAATGCTGAGATGCATCTCGTTGGGCCCCATGGACTTATGTATGTTCAGGTTCTTCAGGTGGTCTCAAACCTGATCCTCTCTTATAGTGGGAGGGACTTTGTTCCCCCAGTCCCTGCCTTGAGATTCAGGGACTTGAGAGATGTGGAACGAGTGATTGCCAGTGAACACTGGGGCAAAAATTCATTGAGAACCTCAGCCTTCTCCATGTCAGTTGTCACTGGTTCTCCTGTCTTATTTACCAGGGGCAGTACACTTTCTTTGATCTTTCTTTTCTGACCAACGTACCTGTAGAAGCCCTTATTATTATTTTTTTTAACATTCCTTGCCAAATTCAGCTCCAGATCAGATCCAAACTTTTCATAGCAGACAGGAGATCTAGAACTCAGATTCTTGTGTAAATGGGTTACTTGAGAAGTGTCATGACTTTATGAAAAGGCAACTTCTGCTCCTGATTTAGTCTGTTTTCAGTGCTTATGCAGAGAAGACAGCAAGCTAAACATTTCCTATTTTGCTACTACTATGTTTGTTGAGCAAAACAGTTTTCGCTTTCACTGGCCTCTACAAGCTGCACAGATACTTCAAAGCAAGTCATGAAGTTGTACTCTTGGGATTATTCTTTTCCCCGTACATGTATTACTTCTGCCTTAGCTAAGTTCTCTTCCTCTAGAGCCCAAAGCTGTCTCCATCCATTTAGCCAATATTTCTTGTGCATCTGATTGGGTAGGTAATCTCCAAAATAAATTTGTTTTAGGAACAGGAACTGTAATAGGAAGGTATTGGTTTTGACAGTCTATTTTGCATGAGTAGACAGGGAGCTACACTACTGTGTCAAGCAAGATGTATACCACGTCTATGGTAAACATGAATGTTTCTACAGGTAGTTTCTAGAAAAGTCTGACAGCTGGGGACTCCTCTGATATTCCTATATCAGTAATCACAGATTTGAGTGGATTCATGTCACTCATTTCAACTATCTAAGTCCTCTAAGCTCTGACAGGAGCTACTAGAGAAGTACAGCCCCTGCCTGAAGGCAGTGTACCCACTGCATCTTATATGCCACTGTCTGTGTCTTCCTTCACCACTGCATAGACAGCGCACTTATATGACTTGCCCACATTAGGTGCTAGTTTTTGGAAAGCTAATGTTAGTGGAGATGAACCTCAAGCCAGCTCTTTGCCCAGGCAGTCATTTGTGGCGTATGTCCCTTTGTCTTTCAAAAGAGTGTAAATCACATTACAGCCATCTGTTGATTCTTACGGAAGCACATATGCTCTATTTTGAGGTGGTTCAATGATTTGGTGGACTATTGTGGACTATGGGTAGAAGGAGAGCAGAAACTGCTATTCCTAACACTTCCATGAGCTTTTCTGGAGAGAAGCACTGAACTCTTCACCTTGCACTGATAAAGGTTCATTACCAAAAACTTCTGGGAAGAGAGTTCTTGAGCCTGGGAAGACATCAGTACCTACTTCACTATTGTAGTGGTCCCACTGTTACAAATCAAGCACAAGCTTAAGCCCTCTCTACAGGGAATAGCACTGTGTAAACCAATAGATGAAAAACTAAAAAGTAAACTTTCTGCATGACATTTTTCAGGCAGAGAATATGAAGTGCCTGTTTGGAAACACCTTGCTTGGTGCAATCTTTTTAATTGTCAATTCTCTTTTAATTGTTTGTGCTAATATTTTATTGACTGCATTTGAATGTCTTTAAAATGTTATTAAAAATCCAAGTGAAACAGGTTTGTGGCTGTAGTTTTGAAATTCTTCCTTGAGAAATCTGACACAGTGTAACTCGTTGTGTAATGCCCAGCACTTTGCAGTGTCCCATCCACAATAATGGAAGGTCTGACAGAATTTACTCCTCTTTATATGAGAGGGGTAATATATATGAGACTGTTAAGAGAATGAGGTACAAGATCTGTTCATTTAAGCAACATGGAGTTGGCATATGCAAAATGGCACTACTTCCTGCCTCATCAAGCTCAAAGTATTTGCTGCTTCCTTATAAAAGGAGAGATAAGTAATCCTTCCTTTTAAAAGGTATGTTTAGTCTCCTTATTGGGTTTTGCTGGAGGTGGGGGTTAAGGAGTAAATTGATACATTTGTGATCAGGAAAAGATTCCTCATGTTAATTCCAGGTGAAAGAAGTTATCGCTTTGGAACACAAGCATCTCACAACTCTGCATCTACACTTCCCTGAAGTCTTGAAAAACTTCACAACAAGGGTTTCTCCCCCTCTTTGGAGTCCATAGGGAAGCTCGTCATGCTTTCCACTCATTTGACAGGGTGCTGAAGAACATCCTTCAAATAGAAATGCTACAGCAGGGTACTGAAGGATGACAGGCAAATGTTTCAGTTTGTGGCATTGTGGCACCAGTGTCTCCTTTTGAATAGGAACAATTCAAAGCACAGGGGTAGCCGCTTTAGGTGTCAGCCTGTACTAGAGCAGTGTAGGTTCCCCTGAGACTTATTCTATCAGATGCAGCTATAATCATATCTTTGGAGGATTTATCATTTAAATTCTTCATTGAATCTCTCAGAGCAAATATCTTCCAGTGTTACTACCTAAAATGAAGCAAGTCATTCCTAACACAAGCAATAACCAGCTGGAGTTGCAGGTGTCTCACATATCTAAGCGTGTGCCAAGATCCTCCAGCTTGGAGCAGTCACACGATTTCTCCTCATCACAGATACTCCTGTGTTTGCAGGCATGAATGGGTCGGCCATTGAAAATTTCTCCTGTGTGATTTATAATGTTTCCCTCATGAACTGCACTTGGCAGGCAGGCAAGGATGCTCCGGGAGATACCCAATACTTTCTCTACTGGCAGAACTCGAGGTAAGAAGGTCTGCTTGAGTCTAGGGAAGTCTGAATTCTCATTTGACACATCACACTGACCACGTTTAACTAATTTTTTTTTTTTTTTTTAAATCTTGCTGTATACAGATATGATGATGCAATGGAATGTGAGCTTTACATTAAAGACGAAAATGGCAGAAACACGGGGTGTAGATTCCAAAATGTGAGGATAGAGGTTGAAAAAGCTTACTTCCTGGTGAATGGGTCTAGCAAAGATTCCCCAATCCAGTTCTATGATGAGTACATTGAACTGTATAAAATTGGTAAGTAATTTCTTTCTGCTTTATTTTCATTATTGCATGAGGGTAGTAGAGCATTTATCCCTGAGAAGGAACCAAGTACCCTGTCTCACTTACAGTTGAAAGTAAGAGACTGTGGCCTCTTCAAGAAAACCTATACCCCAAGAGATCAAGTGATTTTAATTATTTTAATTCTTGGTTGTACCATTTCAGAAAAGCTCATGCCTCCATCAAATATTACTGTCAACTGTGATGAAATTAAAAAAACTATTCCCCAAGCAAAAGAGCAATGAGGGAAATTAGGCAAGAAAGCTCCATAACTGCAGCCTGCCTCAGATTCTTTAGCAATCTACCCTTATTGGTTTTAGGTCTTTCTCCAGCAAGGTCCACAGGACTTAGGAGATAGTACCTCTCCTTGCTGTCCTTTCAATGATGGCCGAAGACCTTTCAATAGGGGAGACTTTCCAGAAGTTTATCTGAGCACTGATTTCTCCTTCTCACTGCCAGTGGGGATGGCACACACCGACACCATACCCTTGATTAAAGAAATTAACACGTGTACAAAATACCCCAGGTTTTCATATGTTCTTTCACATGTGGTGCTCTACTTGGAAGCATCCTGTGCAACTTTTACTGTGGCAAAGCCTTTTTGGCAAAGTCCCACTGTTTTTGGTATTGCCTCCAAAACATGGACAAACAAGGCTTCGTTCTATAAGGAAAAGGAATTGAGCTGTAATATCACTCATGGCAGATGAAACAAGACTGTTCTTTGACCAAACAGCCTATCACAAATAAGCCAGGCCTGTCTCTAAATATTGATGTAAAGTAGCAGTCTAGCTGAAACTAAGGTTTCCTCTATCAGCCTTTTACCACCCTTTCTGTCATGAGGGCTGTCTTTTGCTGTTACAATAATCAAGTCCTTGGCGATGATCAAAATATAAAGGTCCTCATATTTTTGCTCACATCTGTGAATTTAGGGGAGATATGTGAATAAGTTGGCTAGATTCTTAAAGCTGAAGTGTCGTTCTTAAATTTGTATGGCTAATTTTTTGGAACAGGGGGAATAAACTGCATAGTTCACAACGCCAAGCAAGCAACACCTTCATGTTACAGAAGCATTGTGTGAGGAGGCTTGAAGAAAGAAATGACCTTTGGATTTCTTACATTAGGGTTAGCATCAGCTTGTTCTTCTGCAGTAAAAAACATCCTTATAAAAAGAAGACAGGACTCTACCTTACTCATCTAGAAAAGTAATTGGAGGGGGGTTGTATCTTTGCATGCTCCTAAGCCATGTTCCCTGGCTTAGTCCCTGTTTTTTCTCATCCTGGGGACAGGATTTAAAGAACTTTGGTCTTTCAATTATTTCTAACAGAGTTCCTAAGAAAAATAGATACAAATTATTATCTTTCTTCATAGAGGTGTTACTTGCAATTGCAATCTCTTTTATCAAAGCAAAAAGAGATCAAGTGATTTTCATTATTTGAATTCTTGGTTATACCATTTCAGAAAAGCTCATGCCTCCATCAAATATCACTGTCAACTGTGATGAAATTAAAAATGATTGCATAATTCAATGGCAACGACCCCAAATAAGTCATTCTAACAAAGACAAGTGTTTTAAATATGAAATCAACATAAAGTATAAGGTAAGAGGAATTTCTTCACCTACATTTAACATTAATACATGTTTGCATTTACCAATACACATGGATAGAAAGAAAAACAATCTCTCTTGTATGGTGTAGCCTTCCTCATACGTAGCACATATTCCTTTGTGGTTGTGCCTTTCAGGCACCCTGTTATACCATACTTTTTTTATCCCTGTTTTTTTATCCCTGTTCCCCTGTGTGAAATGTTGCTGGAGATGATACGCTGATTGACTGTGACTGTGTGGGACTAAGAGGAGAAGCATGGTTAATCAAGACTTGAACGTACCACAGCTTTGGCTGTGACAAAACTCAGAAAAGGCACTTCTTTCACTAAGACCTGTTGGAGCTGTCCTGGATTGGAGTCCCTCCAGTAGTGACTGCATCTCTGTGAAAGGGCAGAGCTTAGCTGTGAATATTGGACAGAGGAATGTGCATCCACTTAACAAGTATGAATTGATGGAAGTGAATGACATTTCTATATATATGAAATGTAAATAGCTTATCCAGATATCATATATAAGCGACACACCTGTTGGTCCAAGAGTTGAAGCTGTATAATGGGAAATGAATGTGAGAGAAAGCAGAAAGGCAGTGTGAACAAGCATAAATTACTGAGGGCATCGCTTAAGCTACTGAAAGTCAAATTCAGACCTTGGCTTTACAAGTCTTTGCAGCAACAGGGAAGGAGTGAGACTGCTGTGTAACTGTGCCAGAATTGCGTCAAATGACCACAGGGTGGCAGGTAGTGACTACAAAGGAAAAACCTGCCTGTACTACAACCAGATTTGGCCACTTAGTGGCTGATTGAAGGCATTCCCTAGATTTCTGTCATTTGGAACTTCTTAATCTGGATCTGGCTTGCTGTTTCATAGATGAGTTTTCTTGCAAGCCCAACTAACTGCTACAAAACTGCATTATTTCTCTGAATCCCTTGGCCGTTGGAGCAAAGAAAGCTTACAGAAAATTCTGTGTGACACTGGAATAAAAGTGCATTGCAGTAAAGCAATACACACTTCTTAAAGTCTTTTAAGATGCCTAAAGTTTGGTTTATAAAGAATATTCAATTCACACATAGTCTGAATTGCCTAGCATTTTTTAAATAATCATTAGCAGTTTTCATGTTACTAATTACGTCAAGGTCCAGCAATTACTGTATTGCAAAATTTATTGCTTTACCACTGACAGGTGTAAACTTGTATTGTTTTACTAATACATTATGACCAATATATGTTGTATTACAGTTAGTCTTTAAACTTTATTTTCACAATTGGAAATTGCTTGCATTGGGTGCAAACAAAAAAAGGATAACACCGTAAGTAACATCATTTCAGTCACATTTTTTCATGTCTGACACCGATAAACTGAATTTGCTGAGAATCTGGGATTCTTCTTCAGCGATGTTTTAAGTTAAGGCTTTATAGATCAGGATACCTGGGAAATCTGAAGGCAAACCTTACTGGTGAAAACTGAGCTAAGGTGGCACCAAATACCTCAGCTTTCCCATGTCCCTTGTCACTAGGTTCCCCCAACTCAGTGAGCAACAGGCCTGCATTCTCCTTAACCTCCCTTTTGCTGCCAGTCCACTCATAAAACCTTTCTTGTGTCAACTAGTCTCAACTCCAGCTGAGCTTTGGCTTTCCTGACTCCATTCCTGCATGTGCAGATGGTGTCTTTGTATTCCTCCCAAATCCCTTCTTCTACCTTCTGCATACTTCCTTTTTGTCTCTGAGCTCAGACTTAAGCTTCATGTCCTGCCATGCTCACCTGGCACACTCGCTCAATTTTCTGCACACTGGAATGGACCATTCTTGTGCTCTAAGGAGGCTGTCCTTGTAGATCAACCAGCAACTTTGCCCTCCAGGGCAATTTCCCTTGAGTACCAAGCCTGTGAGGCTTTCTCAAGCTGCCTGAAGAGGGTGTCATCTGCTTCCTTTTCTTGATCAGGAGATCTGGAACAAACACCTACTGTATTGTCACCTATGTTGGTCTGTCCTCTGATACCTACTCACAAGCTCTCTTACTGGTTCATCATTTATCCCAAGACAGGCACTCTTTTACGTAGAGCACAAGGACCAGGTTAGCAAGCCTGTTTGCAAGGACACTCTCACCCCACTTGGTGAGAAGCATCCCATGCCTGCTCAGTAGCCCCTCTTTCTCAAAAAGGGTCCCAAGGTCGTAGAAACCAAAGCCCTGCCTGTGACACCAGCCACTCAGACACGTGTTGACTTGCTGGATGAGTTCAGTTCTGCTCAAGCCTTTCCCTCTCACTGGAAGGACGGACAAGACACCATCTGGGCTTCCTGCCTTTCACCATCCCCCCGGTGTTCTACAATCACCCTTGAAACCACCCAGGTTACCCCTGGCCACATCATTGGTGCTCACACAGAAGTGCAGGAAGGGGCAATAGTTCAATGGCCAGACAAGTCTAGCGGTCCTCCTGCAGCGTCCTGGATCCTGGCCCCTGGCAAGCAATAGACCTCCATCAGGTCAGGTCAGTAAACTGGTGCCACCACCCGCTGCAGGAGGGAGTCTCTTAACTATCGTGCACATTTTCTCCTTCATTTTTTTAAATGCGATTCTCTTTAATAGATCTCTTCTTCCAAAATTTGCAAAAGACTGGCTGTCCTCCTGGAACTCTGCTTTCTGAAGTCTTCCATGACCTCATTGTTTTAATTTCTCATATATTATCTTAGTATAAACAGAAAAAAAGGGAGACTATATTGTTGCGCTTTCTCCTAGATTGATACCTGTGCTTAAGTTAGCTTCTTTACAGATTCTGGAAGCTGTCCTGTACAGCAGCATGCCTTGCAAACTCATGTTCAGGTGCCACATGAGCATGCATGCAGTTATTTGATAAAACAAGTTTGGATTCATTTCATTTTATTTTAAAAAGGAGTAATACAGAATGCAAAATAATTTAAAAATAACTCTGGCAGGGTAATGGAGATGCTATAGTCTGCAGTCATTAGTTGTGTGTGGTCACTACATTACATGGTAGTCATTACGGCTTTTCAGAAGAGATGGGTGAATTTTATTCTATCTATCAAAAATTTAGTTGGAGGACAGCCTAAAATATCTGTGAATCCATGTCAGTCGTGAATATTTTCATCTGAGGGAAAAGGAAACAATATTTACAATGTATTTGCAATTAAATATAGTGACATTTATTGTAAAATATAAACACTAGGTGTAAACTAAAAAGTTTATTTCACAAATTTTTATCTTTTTGTTTTTCCTGGTGCATGTAAGAATAAAGTTACAGTTTTCATTCAGGTCTGTTTTTTTCTTGTGTTTTAATTTAATCACCAATCTGAAATAAAATCTATTTCTCAACTCTGGCAGTAAGGAAAACAAATACTTTTCCATAGGAGAATTAGTTACAATATAAACTTGGCATTGTAGATGAATTATATATTAGATACTAAATGTTAGATAAATTACTAGTTCTTCTGAAAAACTGTCAAGCAGATAAGAAAGAGTAATGCAGAAAAAGGTGACAGTACATAAAAATGACTTGTTTTCCAAACACAAAACAAGCAATCATAAAAATAAAGGGTTTTTTTTTTCTCAATTTACCAGGATAATCCTGAGGGAGAAACCAAATATACTTCTATACAAGTAAGTCTGCTTGTTCTATTAATCAGCAATACATGTTAGTTTCATAGGCATTTGTGAAAAGTAAATAGTATGCAAATATCTTTAAATCAGTATATGTTCAATGACTTACGCTTTATGGGATCCTTATTTACAAATTTCATTAGTGTGTCAAACTGCTAAATCATCATGATGTATGTCATTTATTATACATTCAAGGGCAGAACTTTATTACTATTCTGTAAGTATTTTGAAAAACCTTCCATTATACATTATACTGTCCCCCTCAAATATTTGGATCAGAATTTGAAGTTACACATCAGTGACAGCAGAGAAAAGAGACACAGAGAAAACACCTCCTAGGAATTTAATTTTGTTCATGAAAAACAAAGACCACAAAAGTCCTTTGGGATCCTTTGGGATGGAGGGTTGACTCCGGGTACACTGCACCTCCTTTGAATCAGTGCAGCTTGCACATCCCACCTCTATCCTGAAAGTATCCAAGAGCAAGCATTTTTCAGTAAATTGTAGTAACACTACATATTGCAGTCTTCTACTTGTTTTACAGGTTTGGTTGGAAAGTTATGTTTTTCCTGAAAAGTCATAATGCAAAGATTGAGGAGGGTGATGTGCATGCAGACAGTTTATTCCTCAAATCACTCGATTCTAGCAGTATTGAAATGAGACAATGCAAGATATTTTTCGGCCTCTGTCAATGTGCCAAGGGAAATTATCAATAGATCAGACTACATCACAAGAAATTACAGGATATAGTTTAAAAGATAAAAAACTTCTAAACATAAAAAGTTCAGAGTAACAGGTTATTTTTTAAAGGAGATACACAGATACGTGCGTATTATATACATAATAAACATGCATATGTTTATTATTTGCTTTGTAACAGCAGTCTACTTTAACAAGCAATGCTCTTCTAGCCTTGTAAAAGTTTCACTGGTAAATGGCACTTGCATATTATGAACACCTAGACATGCAACAAAGAAGAACAGCTCTGTTTTGCTTTGTTTTAGGAAGGGGGGAATAGCCACACATTTCAAAGATCCAATACAAGAAAGAAGTACCTCTTGAAAATGAGAACAGCTGGCAGTGCGTGCCTCACGACCTCAGCCTGGGGAGAGTGGAGTGCACCTGTAGAGTTTGGTAAGAACGAAAATCCATGCCTTGGGCTACTCTTCCCCCCAGCAACGTCCTGTCTACCTCACACATTGCTGCGCATCTATGGGCAACCAGATATATAAAGGCTTGACAAACATTTTGTTTCCCTCCACATTACTGAGAAGAAGAGGAGGAAAAGAATTAATACATCTCTTAACAGTCCGACATTGGAAATCAGTACAAAAAGTTACACGTTGGCAACTGAAGTGCGTACCTGCTTACTGCAGGGGAAGGACAATGTCAATCCTTCCCAGCAGACGTTACCGCTAAGGTGCTAAATTAAAGAGTTTATTTTTATACCAAGTGAAACCTTTCAGACTGACATTCACCAGTCACCAGAGTAGATGTTTGACGCAGCTGTGCATCTATTCCTCTTTATTAGCAATAATCCTTTATGGCTGTTTTTCTTTCAGGAAATGAAGAAATTATTTCTTCTTCAGTATGGATTTTACTTGTGGTAGCAGTTGTGACTCTCTTAGTGGCAATCGCTGCAATTTTGTTCTGCAAAAGGTAAACTTAACTTATGTATTTATTTTATTTTGTGTGGGTGTGTGAAACATCTGCAGTTCTTAAACAAATAAGGTAGAGGTGTCTCTGTAGTATAGATAAAATTTTTTCACTCACACTGTAATAGAAATCAATCCAAATAAGTGATCCTGAGGCAAGTACTATAATGGTGATGCCCAAAGTCCCTCCCCGGCTGATCCACACAACTTTTTCCAGGGCCTCTTCTGTCAACATGGAAAGGAGAGCAATTATATGCAATTACTTATATTAACAATACAGCTGCTCTGAATATTTGCAATGTAGACTGTCTACGCGATAGGTTTTCTGATTTCTCGAACTGCTGAATTTATTGCAAACACACGTTGACTGTGCATATCAGTAAAGATTTTGCAATGTTCACTAGAATTGTGCTAGCAAACTGAATGTATCTGAAAGCACATAAGCTAAGCAGCTTACTTCTTTAAATAAACCACGTAAGTGAAACAGAAAGAAAAAGGATATTCTGTTGTATCATGCACTTTGTATAGAAATATACAGTAATTCAGAGAAAATACAGTTCTTCCAAGTTGTTAAAATTTTTACACCCTCTTTTCACTGGTTGTAGTGACTTAAAGAGCAGGAAATTGGGAGATCCTTTTCCTTTCAAAGAAGAAAATAACTACTAGTGAATCTTTAACCAAAAATGAAACTATTACCATCCAAATTCTTAGGGTTTTCTTGATATGTGCTCATTCTGTGCTGAGATTATGTATATTTTTCATTTCTCTTCTATCCTGGAAGAGGAAGATAAGAGCTGGTTCAAGGGTGCAATGGTTTTGACACATGACGGTTACTTAATTTTTCTTTTCTATTCCATTCCTTTTGATCTCCAGGACTGGCTGTTGGAAAGCAGCATTTCCACAAATCCCAGAGCCAAAAAATGCATTTTGTGGACTGCCTGATACAAATCCAGAGGTATGTTCTCTTTCTATTTTATATTAAATACGTGAAATACATACAAGACTCTATTGCAGGTATTTTTAAAATGCTAAGGAACTTAACACAGAGAATAACTCTTCTCTTTGCCATATTTTGAGGAATTACAAGAGAAAATCAGCAGGCAAGTTTGTTAAGGGCAGTCAAATGCAGTGCTCCTCCAGACTCAGGGGGTGTCCCGTTTAACAGGTACAGGGGCTGACGCTCCCATTGGTAGGTTCAGACAGCAGCGAGGACTGTGTGTTTTCCCAACACGAGGCACACACATGCACAAACACACACACAGAGGACACTAATGCAGCCAGCCACAAAGACCAGCATGGGTGCCTTTGCTGGCACCACGTCAACACCAACAGCAGTCACATAAACAGGGTCGCAGACAGCCTGCTGCTCCTCTCTGGCTGAGCAGGGCTGAAGTTTGCCAGTGAGACGTGCATACACCCTCACTCTCTTCATTCACAACAACCATAGATTTGCAAGTTCCTCACATTTGATCTCTGTGTCCGGACCCTGGGTCCCCCCACCAGGTCACCAGCTCTCACCTTTGGTCTCTCCAGGTGCAGGTCTCTCCTACTCACCCACTAGTCCAGCTTCAATGAAGTTCGCTAGCAAGTTAGACACACAGGATAGAAAGCAAGGTGACACAGAAAACAGTTCAAAATAGGATTTTGTAAGGTAACAGGACAGACTGCAGCGGTCACACACAGTGTTTGACCAGACCAGCATACCACCAGCAGCTCACTTGCGCCCTTTTCTTGTCCAGCAGATTATCACCTTATGTCCGGTAATTTCTCATGGTCTGTTCAATTAGCTAAACTTCAGGCCAATGTGTACTCATCTACTTTCACACCTTAGCAAAGTTAATCCTTTTGTATTAATTTGTTTGAGATGATTTGTGGTAACCTGCGTGGTGCATTGGAGAAAAGCACATTATCCCTGTCCACTTCCAGGCCAGTCAAAAATCATGTGTCAGCATTACAAAGTTGCTGAAATTTCACTGTTACGTCCAGCTAAGGAAAGCTTATCAGCTAAGAAACAAAGAAGTGAAATAGTTCTATAAAACATGCAACAAAAGTTGAAATACTCTCAGAATTGTGTGTAAGTAAGTAGAGGCTAACCTAACCTTGTGTATAAAACTAACAGAAGTTTTTATTTTCCTTTCAGCTGATGGAGAACAAAATTCAGTCAATAACATCTGAAAATGAAGAGATAATACTAGTTGCTGACCTAGTGAAATAACCAAGAAAAACTGAGGAATTTGAAAGTGCATTTCTTAGCTCAGGCAACTGTATATTCCTCTGGAAAGTCTGGAATAATATCTAGGCTTTCTTCACTTTCTTCCTTTTCTTGGCAAAAACTATAGTGCAGCCAAGAGAGAATGATAACTCACACGTAATTTTTTTTAAATGCCATTGTATTTGCTTTTAATTTTGGCTAACTTTAACTGTTTGGGTAACTTGTCCTTGTTGGATATCTTCTATTTTGTGAATATGATTGAAATATTTCAGCCAAAAAGTTTTAGTTATATTTTATTTTGTTTAAGGAAAAATAATGGGTTTGTCTCATATTAAAAAGAACAAGAATGAATTTATTGAGATGAATAAAAATTTTTAAAAAAATTATGTTGCCTGAATGCCATTGTTCTACTGTCAAGAACAGGCCTATTAATATTGAAGTTTCTTCAGATCTCTTAAAGTACACACAGGCAACTAGAAAATTGAGAATAGGATTGAAAATGGGCTGACACATTGAGCGGTGGCCTGTAATAAACAGGAATCTCAAAGGACAGAAGTATGTCTAAAACCCTAACTAATCCTAGAGCTAAGCGTGTTACTTACAAGTTAACAGATCAGCCACCATTAACGTGATATCAGCCCAGAATTTACTTCTGTAGGTACCTAGGTCTTTATGTCCTTACTGCTCACTTGCCTTTTTACTACTTTCATTCCTCTTTAACTTCTTAGCATTTTAAAATATCAAGGGCGTGACTCAGTTAATCTCTGTGTCCTTTTGTTCAAACAGAGGCCTTTACTACTCAGCTGGACAATAATTTTTCAGAGCCATAGAGTTAGGAGAAGGTATTGGGAAAACAGCCCAGGCTGTTGTTGAATGCAGTGACTGGTTATGAGTGACGCTCCTCAAGAATCAATACTGAGAGTCATAGTGCTTGGTACTGACAGTAACTCGGACAATGGGATGAAACGCAGCCTTAGCAAGACTGCGGATGACAGCAAACTGAGGACACTGCCTGATACACTGGAGGGCAGGCCTGCTATTCAGAAGGGCTCTTGACAGGCTGAAGAAATGGGTTGATAGGAACTTCCTGAAGCAAATGTAAAGCCAAACACCTGGGAAAAACTAATTGTGTGTATCCTAGAGAATGACTGACTGACAGGTCTGCAGAAAAGGCTCTGAGGTCCTGGTGGGCAACAAACTGAACACAAATCAGAAGTGCTTCCTTATGGTAGTGAAAACTATCCACCTACTAGGCTATACTGGGAGGAATGGACCCAGCAGGTCAAGGGCAGTGACTATTCCCTCTACTCAGCGCTCATGAGTCTGCACATGCAGTTCCGTGCCCAGATTTCAGCCTCCTAGTACAAGAAAGACATTGACAAACTGAGTAAGTTCAGCAGCAGGGCACCAAGATGATTATGGGGGTCTGAAGGAATTGGGATTTTTCAGCCTGGATAATAGAGGCTAAGGGGATCTTCTGCTGTCTTCTACTGCATGTAATGAAGACAGAACAGACTTGTCTGGGAGTTGTACGGTGTGAGGATGAGAGGGAACAGTCAACAAGTTGCAGCAAGAGAAAGTCCAATTTGCTACAAGGAAAAAGAATGATTTACAGGTGAGAGTGGTTGTATGGTCTCTGGAATGGTTGTCCAGAGAGGCTGTGAAATCTCCATCCTTGGATGTATTCAAAATACAACTTGACAACTGGATCTGACGTTGAAGTTGGCTCTGCTTTAAGTGGGAGGTTGGACTCAGTGACCTTCAGAGGTACGTTCCAACCTAAATATTTCTCTAAATATTTCTCTAAATGGCTCTTGTCAAAGCTGGTCAGTCTTTCTAAGTCCCTGTTGAGAAACAACGGTACCCATTTGTACACTTAAAGCAACTGGGAGAGCTGGAGTCGTACTGGTACAGATGCCTAGAGAACTACTGTGTAACACATGCCTCTTCCACTTGGGAATAGGACTTGACTCAGAAGGATCTTGTTTCTTGTCAGTGCTGAGCTGTCAGTTTGAGCCAGCACTTCTTTTTCTTTTTCATTTCCCGATTTCATTCATCCTAATATACAGCCTTAGGGTTAGGGCTTGGGGAAACATAGGAAAGCCCAGTATTGGAAAAGATGAGGAGCACAGGTAACTCATGTGTTTTGGTGGTCCCTCTGAGGTAGGAAAAGGAATAATGTCCTTCAGAGTCAGTTCTTCATTTTCTGTTTCACTGACAGAAGGGCCCTTTGTCTCTCATGAATCCCAAAAGGAGTACTAGTCTTTGCAGTCAGAAAGCATCATAAATTGTGATTCTTATTCAAAGGAGAAAGCATTGAGGTGTAGTAGCAAAAGGGGGGTGCTTAGGTCTTCTTATTGTGGAGGAGTGTAACCCATTTTGATAATACATTCATTTTATATATATGTAGGAACATGTTTCTCACCTTCTGATCCAGTGATACTGCAGACCAAGGAATTTGAGAATTATGCAGATCATTATCAGAAGGGGAAGGGACTAGTCTGGTGAGAACTTTTGTCCTTTTTAGGGTTCGGACATTTCCAATAGCATTTACAGTTCCCAGTATGAGGTGAGATACAGCTGGAGAAAGCAGTCTGAAGAGGCCTAGATTCTTCTGAACACTGGAGGGTTCTCAGACTTATGAAGAAGTATCATATCTGCACAATACAACAACTACATGTATTCTCTGGAAAGTGCTATACCTAATGGTGGGACTTTGAGACAAGCACAGACCTACATTTCTGTTTGAGAAAGATCAGACCCTTGTGCACAGAGCAATGGTTCATCTTGGAGGATGGGTACATTAGGTTTGGACCAACTGTTTTTTCCTTTTTCATTTTTTATGGGAAGTGTATACCCAACCTCTATTCTTACAGGTTCAATCCTGGAAAATATATAAGCTCCATCAAAGGTTTTCAGAAAAATATTTCTATTTCTGTTGTTGGTCACGGGTGTCTGACATGGCCTTACCTTGCCATAAATTCATTTGTATGGATGGAGCACTTTTGAAAGGACTAGCAACAGCCTTTTCAGATAAGTGATAAACATAAGGGAACCATTTCTAAAGAGATGTGAATCGGGATATCTTCTGGAATGCTGTCCTTGATTTAGGCTCTGTTAGGCCATTTTCCCAGAAGCCTGGGAGACCTAAGGTTCACTTTGCCATATTTCAAATTTGAGATTGTGTTCTGCAGGACAGGCCCTGCTTTAGTGTTGCTGGGTGGAGTAATGTAAAAGCCCTATTGCCTGTTTTCTCTGCTTAGAGCAGTAGTATCTAAATGTGGCAGGCTTGAGAGCTTCCACTCCTAAATGTTGGATTCAGCTGACCATTGCAGCCAATGTCTCCAAGTAAGCCTTAGAAAACTGTTATCATTTCAGCCCTTAATGTTCTTCTCTCTTCCTAATAACACTGGGCCAGGTTCTGCTAACACTTTTATTAACTCATAAGTGGTTACTCTTTCCAGTGCTAAATTGCTGGGTTTCTTTACATTCTTGCTTTGCTGGATCCCTACACTGAATTGCTCATGCAATTTATCAGCATAAGTGGTTTCAGTGGTCCTGCTGGTGGTGTCTTCCCTGTTCCAGAGGACAGGTGGAGTTCTGTCATGCTCAAATGATGCAACCTCCCAAGTCAAGCATTTTTAGACCAGACAGAAAAATCTTTGGAAATTTATCATGTAGCAACAGCAATATACAGGGGCATAAAGGCCATACTGTATAAAAGTAAAATGTCCAGCCAGCCAATCCAGCAAGTCAGCATGTTAGGATTTTTCTTCATCATGTGTACAAATTTATATTTTTGTACATTGCACACGAAATTGGCATTTCATCTGCCAATTTATCATTCAGTCACTCACTATTACCAGGTTATTGAACTTCCTCACAATCATCTTTGTTTTCTATTATCTCAAACTACTTGTAACTATTTATCCATGTGAGGATCCTCCTTTTATCTTAGGGCAACGTAGACTTTTCTCCTGGTCTAAAAATGAGATGTTGATTTTTTTCTCTAACCCCTTCGACTGGCACTTCATTTTGAGTGTGGTCTTCCCTCCCATTCCTCTTGAAGAAAAGTCCTAGCATGACAACATCTTTGAGAGATCTGTAGTACCAAATACTCACTGATACTTTCTGCTGTCACCTTACCTCCTTTAACAAATCTTTTAATTTTCCTTAATCATTTATTTGCTCAATGGTTTCTGACAAGATTCCTTTTTTGGGAAATGGTTTATTATTAGATTTCTTTTATTCCTTTTACAGGTTGTTCCATTAAAAAAAAAAAAAAAAACCAACACGTTCTTGGCCTGACTTATTGTGCTTTTGTATTTATCCTGTCAGAATTCACATGCTTTCCTGTTTTCCTTCTGTGGCGAGGGCTCCAACTTTTTCATAAATGCCTTCTTATTTTGCACAGCCTCCCTCACCCCTTTACTTTGCTAAGCCAGGATCAAGAAGACTTTTTTTTTTAAAGGGGCAAAACCCCCTACTATTTGATCTGTTTGTATTATGAATGGGACCCAAAGAATACATTTCAATGTTTGATTTAACTGTGTGGGAAGATACCGGAGTGGGCATAGCCATGTCTTTCATAGAATCATAGGATCATAGAATCATAGAATCATTAAGGTTGGAAAAGACCTCTAAGATCACCAAGCCCAACTGTCAACTCCATACCACCATGCCCATTAAAGCATGTCCCTAAGCACTTCATCTACACGTC
>NW_009222510.1:0-1129 GCF_000690835.1 Fulmarus glacialis
TAAAGAACAAATCTCAGTCATTCACTTTATGCTAAAAACGTGTGCATATATTTTTATATATCCAATAAAAATACTTATACTATAAAAGTATTTGATTTTCCTTTTGCACTAATTTAACTTGCATAGCTGTGAATTGATACCATTAAATTACCTATCTCCAAAATACACAGTTATAATTTGTCTAGGGGTTTTTTTGTATGTTACATAACTAGGAGGGACATCTGGCCAGCTGCACTGAGAGTGATGCTACCGAACTGCCAGGGAAATGTGCCATTGAAAGCAAGACAGAAATAAAGTACTCCATCAAAATATTGGGGAAAAAAACAGTAACATTCAGTTGCCTCTCTTTTTAAACATTTAGAACAAATACCTAACTGCTTAAAAACATCTAATAAATTGTATGCTACAGCTATTTGGCAGTTACAGTTTAAACAATGCAAGTCAGTTTGTAAATTATACAATTTTAACTTTTTTTTGAACTTTCATTTATGATAGAAAAATCAGTGAGATAAGAAATCCCCCATATGGTTTTACTTTCGGGGGGAAAAAAAAAATCACATCCCGAGTGCTGCAATACATAAGGCTACCAATAATGCTTTTGGCTGTACTGAAGCATGCAGAGGAACATGTTTTTATATCTCGACTGTTACAACTGAGAACCAAAGACCAGTGATGCCATCAACTTTTGGAAGACGTGCTGTCCTTGGGTATTTGGAAGGAAATTGACTGGGGTTTTTTTTGTTTGGGTTTTTTGTTTTTCTTTTTTTTTTTTTTTTAAGAGTGTGAAAAGTCTTGTTACTGATGACTTCTACTGCCAAGTACATCATCTCTGAAGATCTGCTCTGATGGGAAGTTAATAAAATGCAACTTCTTTGAATAAGAAAGTTTTCCATTCTGGAAAACCTCTTTCCGACTGAAGTAAAAAATTACACACTGTAGGTTAAGGAAAAAGGACATTATTCAAGCAATAACTCACCAAAAACACATCAGGACTCACTGTCACTAGTTACAAGGCTGCTAAAGCTTCTTAGGAAAGCCTGGAAGCGAAGCTGGTTTGTCCCTTTTTCTCCATGCCTCTTCTTTGACCTTGATTGCTTTTAGCTACGCCACCTGGACGCTTACAAGTCTA
>NW_009222511.1:0-20517 GCF_000690835.1 Fulmarus glacialis
GCTGGGGTGCTGCCGCGGCGGGGCCGTCCCGGTGCCTCGGAGCGCCCCAGCGCTGGGCAAGGTCGCGGCTTCCCGCGGTAAGGCGAGCAGGGCTGTTCCTGCCCGCCTGAGCGCATCTGTGCCGGGAGCTTCGCTTGTGTTAGCCAGGGCCCGAGGCCTCTGGCTGCCTGGCCGTGCCCGCTGAGTGGAAGGCGTGGGTGGTGTGTAAGGTTTTTCACGGGCCTCATGGCTTTGTTACCCTTCTTCGTAATTGCCTCTCAAATAAAATACCAGTACTCATAGAAAAGCAGCTTGTAAACGTGAATTCTTTGGGTGCTCTTTGGACAGTCAGGCCTGCTCGGTTTTCTTATACTTACTTGAAAAAAAAGTTTTCTTTATTGTGTACGGAGACCTTCTTTGTGGTATTTAAGGGCAATATTAATTTCTATTTTGTCACTTGCTAAAGCTGTCAGAGTTCAATATTCCCTGTGGTTGAGAGCTGCGGTGTATTTGCTGGACATGCTTATGCCGAACTTCTGTCTGGGAGAGACTGGGGAGTTATAACATGACAATCTTACATTTAGAAATTATTTTGTGGATTTTAGTAACTTTCCATTTTAGTCTTTATAGATGATATCGGAAGGTTAATCTGGTTTGCGTTAGAGCTCATTTTAAATTAGTTCACCTTGTTCTATGAGAAATAACACCTCCCCCTTCCATCTCTTGTAAAAAGAGTTAAGAGGTGGTTGGTGCTTGACTAAGGATATAATGGAGTTGCAGCTGCAGGTTCTTTAAAGTAGTCACAGGTTGATAAACTGCAACTATAAGGACCTCTGAAAGTTCAGTTCCTATGCATATCCTCTGCTAGTGTCTCTTTAGTGTCAGCGAGGTGGTAGTTTTGTAATGCAGTTTATGTTTCTTCTCAGCTAGGCTGAGATTCAGACCAAGTTACTTTTCATGATATATGAATTTAATCCCCTTTTGAACAGATGTATGATTTGTAAATGGTGTTAGCAGTAACTACATTGTATTTTTCGTATTTCTTTTGGGTAGGATAATAAACACTTACTTATTTCTCGATTTCATCAGCAGTAAAGTGCTCTGTACCATTCATGTGTGCTTTAGAGCTGCAAGGGAGGAGTGGCTGTGTACTGAATTCCAGAAACCTGCGGTCTGTTAGTTTTCTTTTGTACTTCACAATCAGCTATCATTCTTAAGTAATTGTAAGCACCTGATTATCTTCTAAAGAACAAAGTTTACTTTGGCAAATGGTAACTTTTCTTGGATGTACTGAAGAGTGACTTGTAGTTAAACATTCCTTTGTATCAGAAACAACTAATCTGAGTGGGGTAAACTTTCTTATGAAGAGGATATGGGAAAACTTGGAAAAATGGCTTTTTTGTATCGCTTTAACACTTATCTGGGGTGATTGTTTAATACATAGACTTCTTGTTGCTTCCTATCGTTTTTATAAAGAACTTCAAAGCATTTAGTCACAGCTGTCCACGTTGATTGAATAAGTTATTCAGATTTCCCTATTGATAGGACAAGCTGGGAGAAGAAAAGATGTGGACAGTGGACTGGACTAGATGGCATGATAGAGTTTTCTTTCCAGCAAAAATGATTCTTTACAGGTAGCAATTCAGATACATAAGCATGTCAAACTTGCTTAGTTCCAGTTATACCAGGTTGTGTATCTTAGTGAAAACATTTGATTAGCATGACTTACTGCAATTCTATATATTAAGAAAGAGTTGTAGAGAAAATGCAGTATTTTGTTAATACTTAATTTAAAGAGTTAGAAATTTCAGTTTTATTCTTGATAGCATACATGTATCTTGATAGTGGATGGTTTTTTTTTTTTTTTTTTTTTTTTTTTACTACCAGGTTTAAAAGGTGAAACCTTGATGTTAAAACCTGATCTCAGCCTGTGGGACTCCTTAGATGCTTACAGTTTTAGTATGGTTTGGTGAAACTCAAACTGAAGGATAGCATATCTTGTGTAACAGGATACATCCTTCAGTGTTAAGGTGTCAGTATTTCAATATTGCCAACTTTTTCAGCTTTTCAGAAATGGAAAGCCAGGCCTCCCAGATAATGATACTTTAAAAATTTAGATTATTTTCATCTGCTTCCTAATCATGAGTGTTCAGGGTTCACCACTGCAAGCATTTTCTTTTCAACCAGGTATGCTACTACTTTTTTCTTTTTGATGCAATCTGTGATTTCCCTGTTACTGCAGATTTTCTATATATAAGGTTTTTAAATAAAATGTAAGCGCAAAGTACTTTATCTTCCTGTGTTTATTCTGCATCTCAGATTTCTCACACCTCTTTAAAATACTGCTCTTCTGAAATTAAGTCCTGCGATAGCTGTAGATGTGAGTTAACCTACAGAAAAACTAGAGGCAGGAGGGCTGTGGGAAAGGGACAACAGAGGGCCTGGAAGCAGCCTTCTCTTATTGTAGTTAGTCATGTGCATGCAGCTTTTGCAGTAGAAGCTACAGGTGTGAAAATATGTTATTGCATGCTGTTATTGTTTGAAGCTCTCTTTTTTCACTGAAGGTGGTGTAAACTAGTTGGCTCCCCCTTGAGTGACCCCATCTTATGGAAATGCTGTCTGCTGTGGCTGGGTAGCACCAGCATTATTCAGTCAGGTCTTCCCATGAGGCGACTAGCTCAAGGGGTTCCTTCTGAGGAGCTCCTTACTGGCTTCACAAGGGAAGCCAGTAGTCTGTCTGTCTGGTTTTTTTTGTTTGTTTGTTTTTTTAAATCATCTTGGCTCTTCTCTTCCAGGGTGCCATTTTCATCAGTGATGTCCCAGGCTATCTTCTAGTCCAGTTCCATCCTCTCTAACTGTCATCTTTTCTGTGCTCCCAGAGTACTCTATGGGTTAATTTCTTTGCTGTACAAGTCTGATAAATCTGCTTGCAGATTAAATGATACTATTTACCATTCTTTAACATATTTCTGTATCTAGCTAATTCTTGAAGTGGATTTTTTCATGCCTGAATCTAATACTGCATTTTTGTCATGCTATGCCAGGTAGCGCTTGACCTTGCAAATACTTCTCACAGTCGCTCACAAGATGCTTATTTAGACACAATACCTTAGGTTTAAATGAATGCAGAATATTTGAGCAGTAACCAAATGGAATGGAAAATGGAAGTCGTATTTCATTCTGTGTGGCTACATTTTTCTTGCAAACCTTGTCCTTGAAAACAAAACATATCAAATGTTAAATCAAAAGATTTTTTTTTTTTTTTTTACCTGCATGCTGGGAGTTGGAAGTGTTGCGGACAGTTCCACCCAAGATGGTTTCTTAAAGTTTTAGCTGGAAAGTGATAGTCAAGGTTAGAATGGAATAAATGATAGGCACTTGACTTACTACATCATGGCTTTCACTTGTATTTAAACCATACTGGTTTATTCTTCAGCAGCAGACTCTGGTGTGTCTGATGTGGCAGGAAGGTATTAAGTTACTGTGGATAGCTGCATGGCTTGGACCATGTCATGTATTTCTTTTTGTCTTATTCTTTTGAACAGCAAGAACAGAACTCTTTTTATTTTACAGTAATTTCAAGACTTTTCCTGTGGTCTAGCAGGATCTTGTCTATCATGTATCAAGCAATGTAACAAATACTGTATTTATAGCTGTTTGTAGTTGACTTGCTAGACAGAGAAAACAAACCTGAATAACTGAATTTTAAGGGTCAATTCTTTAGCGTGTCACAAGCAGTAAGAAGCACCCACGTCAGCCTTATGCTTGCTTTCTGCACTGAAGGAATGACTGCAAAATGCAATACTGCTATTTTTATAATTACCGCTTTCTTTTATTGCTATAGAGATTGAGAGTGATATTTTGTTAAAATTTCACACTGAGATGGGGTAGTTTCTGTCACAGTTCTATGTGTGTTTTTTTTTTTTTTAAGCTTTGTCCTTTTTTTAAATTTCAGGTCTCTGATCTTTAACAAAGCTGATGTTGACGTCATCAAAGTAAAATAAGAATTGCTTTTATATTTGTTTGTCACAGACCTATGCATCTAGTAGGGTCTGGAATGGTTTCTCAAATGAGTTCAGCGGTAAGGGATGCCTGCAGAGAGGTTATATGAGTTAATCTGCCAGAAGAAATTCAATCCCCATATTTCATTTTAAGACCACTTTGCGTAGCAAAGTAGTTTAACCAGTAGCAGATTTTTTACTTGCTGATGGTTAATTTCATGCCCTACAAAGGGTCAGCACACTAATACAGAAGAACATGATTACCTCATCCTAGCTTCCCCCACACACATGCAGTGAAGGGGTACCACAGTCTTTGTTTTAGGTGAGCTGTTGTCAGATGCCCTTTATCTGTTTGATTTTGAGATGGGTCCTCAAAAGAACTTCTAAAAAAGAAAGTTGTCTTTTTTCCCCCTATGAAGTTCAAAGGACAGAGTAGCCTTATAGGGTTTTAATTGGAAAGCTACTGCTTGACCCTGGTTGTCTAAACCTGGGGGGGGGAATTCTGACAAACTTGTAGTTTTGTAATCCTTATGCCTGTCTGAACCTTTGACCTTTTTACTTTATAACTAGAGCTTCATTGTCACCATTTGTCCCTGCAGTTCCTTTCAAAGAAAACTGCCTTGCAAGTGTCTGTTTCCACTTTGCTGCTGTGTTCTGTTAAGGAAGGGTATTAATTCATACCTGATACATTGGAGGGGCCAAGACTTTTGAACTTGCACAAGAGCTTGGGGAGGGGGAAATGAGCATAGCAAAAGCATGTCTTGCTGATGCAAATGAGTACAATGAAAACAGTCTTGGGACATCAAGGGAAATGTGGTCTTGCTACCAGCATTCAAATTCGGTCAGATGCAGATTATTTGTAAGATTAACATAGCACACACAAAAAAGTATTTCTATCACAGATTAGTTGTTTTGCTGAGTTTGTTGTAAGCTTTTATGAGGATTTGTAAACTCAGGGTTAGTTTTGCATTACTGTCATAAAAATGCACTTCTGTCAGTGTCAACTTCTGCTTGTTGACACCTCTATGAAGATATGACAGTTCTTGCTTTTTCCATTCCAGGTGAGTGAACAAGTAGAGTTTTATAGTTGTAGAGTGTATATATGGATGACTTAAATTTATGTGGAGGCCTTTTGCTGTTGAGTGCACACGTTGAAGGGAAACGTGTTCTTCTCTGGAGGAAAGAAGTGGATAGCGTTCTGGTCAGAGGGAAGTCACTGGAGAGTCTTGAGACTTTGGCTGCCAGCTTGGATAGAGAATAACATAATAATGAACCTTGTTCTGGTGAAAAAATATTAAAATACAACTCCCATGTAATGTAATTCATATTCACAAGCCTTTATGTAGGGGTTGATGTTATGGAAGTACTTGTGGTCCAAGAGAGTTCAACTAGCACTAATGTGAATGTTTTCTAAACGCTATTAAACTTTTTGGGTTCATGGTGCTTGTAAATTGCTGACATTGCTTTGTATTAAAAATGCAAATAAATAAACTTTATTTCTGTAAATGAAAACACTTTTCTCTTGAAATTGAAACTGTGTCTTTTTTAATTCACTTTAAGTAGTTTGGCTGGTGCCTGATACTTGTCTGACAAATTAATGGAGTATTTTTATTGACATTTTAAAATGAAAGCCACTTTTTAAATTAAGGCACTATGCATAAAGAAAAAGCAGCTGGTATAAAAGTATTGCTGCTCTAAAATCCTCCCTCTTCCCAACCCCCAAAGTGCAACTTTGTCTACTGGATATTACAGTGCACAAGAGGGCAGTATTTGCTTACAATGTAGGATCTTAATGATAAGTACATAGGGTAACAGGTCAGTGTGGATGGAGTGACCTTACTTTGAATCGAAACAGAATTAAGTAGAAGATTTGGAACACAACTGTGGCTTAATTTTACCATTCCTAAAGAAAATATCCTCTCTGATTTAAGGAAGGTTAGCCTTATTTAATCTGTAATTTGGATAGTGCTTTTTATACCTTAAGCAATAAAAACATATGGGATGTTGTCTTACATATTACTTGAGATGCAAGTAACACAGGTGAGGCAAAACAACTGGTTTTCACTGAAGTTGCATGTGAGTGGTATGACTCTTCATCCATGTAGAAAGGGCTGGTTGTTTTATTTTACATTTATGGAAAGTTTATCTAGTTTAACCTGTAAAGCAATTGGTGATGTAGGAACCATGAAATTTAGTGTACACAATTATTTTATTTCTTTCCCCATTTCCCCATGTCATTTAATAACTGAGCAAAAGCAAGGTAGTTGTACTAGATCTTTTTTGAACCACTTCTGTGCTATATAGGGTTTGTTGTGTGAGATTAAGAGTAGAATGAAACTTGTTTGTGTGTGTGTACCAGGGCATGTTAAAATAGTGGTCTTCATGTGGAATTTCTATCTATCCGTATCATAACTTTAGTGGTTTTAACTTTCCATTTATTATGCATTGCTTCTCATTTCTGTGTGTATTAACGTTTTTTGAGTGATGTGACAGTGAGACTAGTCTACTTGGCTGCTATGATTTCTATTCTATGCCCTCTTCTGCTTTTTTTGACTTGAAGCTGATTTCCCCGTTGAAGTTACACAGGTTGAACAAGCTCCTAAACTATACATCAACTCTTAAGTACTATTAGAGAGCAAAGCAGGAAGAGTCTTCCTTTCCTTTTATGTGTTGAAAAGTTTAAAAGGAGCAAGAGAGCCATCACCTTCTGATCTCAAAAGTTATAGTGAATAATCACATTCTCTTCTACTTCTTGTTAGAATCATGTCAGAAATGTACTGTTTCCTGTGGTCAGTTAAAAAAAATTAATTGTGCATATCTTGTTCTGAAGATGTGATTTATAATTGAGTTCTCAATCTTAAATGTAGATTGTAAACAGGAGTGGCTTTATTGAACCTTGTTTGAATGTTAAATTGTCTCTTGCAAATATAGGACAATTCTTCTATGAAGCTTTTGAGTGGTTGTGTGCATAGTTGCTTGTATACAACAAAATTGTGCTAATTCACACATCATTATTTGACACAAAAACTTGACAGCTTCTCAGGAAAACATAATAACCAAGCGCTGTAATGGTGCTGACTAAGTCTGTTTGATCGTTCTTCCTATTGATTTAAAAACAGAATTTCTTTGTTCCATCATACTGTGTGCAAGCATTCATCAAATAACCACATGCCCTTTCATTTCACTTTTGCTTCATGTTTCTCCTTGCTTGAAATTATTTTGTAAGCTGTTTGGGAGAGTGGTCAAGCTTTATTAATCCATTTTTAGATGTTTTTAAATATCAGCTAATGTAGTGAAGTCTTATAAATACCTGCATAAAATCTAGAACAACTTACTGTGAAATACGAAGCATGTTTATAGTTAAAATTACCCTTGTCAAAATAATTTTAGAGCACTTTTTTCAAAGTAGTATTTTTTACTGATGATGGATATGTTTGCTGGCTAAATAGTCCAATTTAGCAATTCAGTGGTCTACTAATCAACAAACTGGCTTAATAAGGTTCTACTGTATTTGTTGTACAGCTTGATTTAAAGTTGTCTTCAATTAGTAGATGCTAGATATAAGTTGAATGATACGTTGCTTATGTATAGAGCCCACTTTTAATAGCTAGTTTAGCTTGATGAAGCTATGAACTTAGCTTCCTCAATATGTTTCTCTTTTTTTTTTTTTGTTTGTACTGGAAGTAATAACGTATGCTCTTGGATGACTGTTGTAAAGTACTGTTTATCAAAACCCCTAGGAAAACAAAATGCAAGTGGAAAAATCTAGGTTATAATTGCAAAGCAGACATGCGACAGATCTTCTAGCTAAGTGAGCAAACTAAACCCCCACATTGTCATTGTTAAAGTCCATTAACTGGAATCAAACATTGTTTCTCTGTGTGGCAGCTAGTTGTTTTCTGTCTGGGAACCCTAAAGTTGGCCTGGCAAGCTGAAGAGCAAGGACAGATGTTCTGCAGTGGTAATTTCCAGCTGGATTCTTGAATGCATTGTGTTCTGTGGGTCACAGCTCATAACTGAGCAAAATTGAGTGAGAGCTCCAGCAAAGAAAGACTTGAACAGCTCGTACGATAGCTATGATTGCAAAGATACCGTGCATTCTGTGAGAAAATATTCTCTGTGCTATCTGTAAAATTCAGATTAAATAGCCATTCTGAAGTGCTTCCTTTAAACTGTTTGCTTCCAAAAAGCGTTGCAGGCTAAGTAAATACCAATAATTCTTATTTCCCATCTCCTTATCTGTTATTCTACCAAAATGTTCTTGCACAGCCTATCTAATCTCTTCAAGTGAACATGAAATGGTTAGTGTTGGTTTCCAATTTGAATTACGATCTCTGTTTCAAGCTTAAGCTGATTAATTCTGCATTAGATTGTAATTATCAGCATTACCAGCACTAGGGGTGGTTGCGACCAGACAAACAAATGTATATGTTGAATGTAACAGCAGAATGAGTTGGTAAATAGTGGAAGAAAAGGAAATGGAATAGAGAGGATAGCTTAATCAAAAACGAATAAATTGTATTCAGGAGCATCATGGGGGTAAAGAATGATAAGGGGGAATAAAAAGCAGAGTTTGAATTTTGAGATTTGTAGGAGAAGTTGACCTCGGTAAGAATCTAGGCCCCTCACCCCAGGTTCCAGAGAAGAGATGATTCATTTGGGCTTACGGTTTTGTTTAAAAACTTGTTATTTTCTTTTATTTTATACCATAGAAGGATCATGAAGGCTTTGTCCACTGCAGATCCACTTTTTCTGCGGTACCAGAAAAGTGAATTTAATCCATTCCCCTGTACCACTTTCTTGTCTTCTGTGCCGAAGTTTTCCTTTGTTTTGTGTCTTATTTGGGATGCAGCATATGGTTGGTGTATAAGAGTAGCTGGTACTCTCGGATCTTGGGCTCTCTTTTTAATTGTGGAACTTGGCCTTGATTTGTTGGGCAAAGTTTCAGCTGTCTTTTATTTCCATTAAATGTATTGTAGAGCAGGTGAGCATATTTTAGAGATGATTCCTGTATATGTAAAATTTGAAATGGTCTTTGAGAACCTGTTGGGTAGGGAAAAGCTATAGAAGTGTTTGAGAACTGTTGATAGAACTATCCGGTTATATTAACCAGTATAGGCAAGGGGAAATGTCTTCTGTCATAGAATTTTATTCATGCTTAAATCTTTTTATATATTTTCGTATATTAAAGACTTCCAGCAGTATTGCTTTGGAAAAGGAAGTTTCCAAAGCATGCAAAAACTGCATTTCAGAGAAAGAAACAAAATTATTGTAGTTTTCTTTTTTAGGATCAAGAAGAGGAGGAGGGAAAATGGTTTCCTTGTATTTGACTGCGCTGTTGGATGGAAGACAAAGCTTAGTCTCTCTTGCTGACTAATGTCATCATCGAGGCATTTTTTTCTCCCACAGAGCAATTTTGTCTCCATTGAGACCCCCACAGCCATTGGCAAGACCATGGCCTGAGATTAAATCTCATGCTTGGGTGAAATTCTAATGACTGTAATTGTTTCCTCTTTTTAAGTCTGTGGTCCCTTCATCAAAGAGTGGTGCGGAAATTATGCATTTATGTTGTAAAAAGGGAGGTCAAGATTACCTGAACCTGTGGTTGACTTCGGGGGATTCTGTGTCGTGTTCTGGCAGTGGTTATCCACGCTGACATTCTAGTATGTGAAATGATTTAAAACGTGGCTTAGAGTATATATGTGAAGTAATAGTGGCATGCCTCAGTCCTCTCTGGGGTTTGTGCTGCTCTCGTTTGGCTGTCACCCACTGTCGGATGATTGCTACCACTCAGTCAGGGGAGCAGTAGCAGCTTTTGTGTTTTGGTCATCTGTTGGAACAGGAGAGAAGGAGAAGTAGTCAATGGGGGTTGAGGTAGGTTTCTGTGAATGATCTGTTTCAAGGGTAAGCTCCTAACTTAGTGCAGCCATGAAATAGTGCTGGACTTGAGTCTCCCCCAAATTGCAAAGGGCTTAGGACCTATCAGCAAGTGTTACTGTTAAGCCTTACACTTCAGTGTTTATTGAAGGTGCTCAGCATCTTGAAGGATTGCACCAGTATGGTAGTGCTGGTTGTGGAGGAACTGAACATAAGTGTGTCTGTGAATGTGGATATGAAAAAATTACACACAATTTTATAGAGGTAGCTTCTCCGATCCTGCAAAATTAGAGTATATTCGTGCATCGGTGTTGCTGTGTGATGGAAAAATTGAGATAAGTGTTTTGTGTTATTTGACTTTATTGTGCAGTTCTATATGTATGCAACTTTGGAACGATACTCTCCCCTAACTTTGAAGATTTATGAAAAAATCATGTACTGCGCATTAAGTACAAAATTTTTTGAGTTTGTATTCTAATTTATGAAGTATCGTTTAAAGATGTCAGAAGAACTGACCAAGAGGCATTTCATCAGAGAATAAGGAAAATGGTTCAAATTTTAAGTGTCTAGGCTGCATTTAGAGACTAAAGAAATGGCAAAACATTGTCATTCTTAAAAGCACTCAGCATCAGAATCAGTGAGACGATGAGTAATTCAGTTTAGAGTATTGAAAAGTACAACAACAAAAAAATCCCAAGTGTCAACGGTGCTATTCACCTAAGGTACCAACTTTGGGCATATAACACAAGCTTTGGCCACTGTCTGGCAATATTATAACTTCAAATATTGTAACTTCAAATAATATGATAATATGCCTCATTTTAAAAATTCCTTAAAGCCTGAAAAACAGGTTTTTACACCAAAATTATATGCATGTGTTTATATAAGTATAAATAAAATCCATAATAAAAAAACTTGAAATAATTGTTGGTAATATTTATCCTTGTGTATGGCATAATAATAGTATTGCTGAACATTCAAAAGACACAAGTTGGGCATCCCTAAGGAAGTTGTGTAAGGAAATAGTTTTGTTCATTCAGTTTGATTGCTGTGTGATAGGTTTTCACCCTGTGGTAGGGGCCAACGTGTATTTCTTTCCCTGAGTAGAGTTTTCACTCGAGTAGACTTTTCACCTGACTAACAACTGAGATCCTCCGATTATTTCAAGTGCTGTGATAAAGTTGTGGTGGCTGGTGATGTTTACCCATATGTTTGTAATTGACTCTCCCTTTACTCTCTCTGGTGTGTATTGTGATATCCAGTAATGTTAGCTTTTTCTGTCCAAAATTGCTGTTTAACTGGAATCTCTTGTGGGAAGAGATTCATTTGTCTGTGGTGCTGTATAGTGCATCTAGGGGCAATATTAAAAAAAAAAAAAAGTGTATTTGGTTAAATCGAACTGTACCAAACTCTGTATGGAGCAAGTACTCTTTTGGTTAAGGGAAGGAAAGAGTTTTGAACTGAAAAACAAAAAAACCAAACACACCAGAAAACTAGTGGCTGAAAATCCAGTCTTTATAGAAAGTTCTTCTCCAGATGTGTTTTCATTACTGAACTTTATTCACTAACAAATTGTGTGTGGGTGGGTGTTTGGGTGTGTTTTCATTATGTGTCCCTAAATGTGTTTTCTTTTCTGTTTTGAAGCTTTATTTACTGTATGAAATAGTTGATTATTCTAGTAATAGCCAGCACTGCTTTTGTGGGGTTTAATGTTTTCTTTGTTGTAATTTAAAGCCAAACAAATCAAATGTGAAGATAAATTTAACTTTTGGTTTTTTAAATGCAAGCCCCGCTGTCCATTTCTTTACCCACCCTGCACCAAGAAACCAGTGAGTCCTTAACTTGTTTTAAAAGAACCCTTTTTTAAAGAAATGTAATCAAATTGAGGCAGTGGTTAAAAGTTATTTTGGTTACTGTACTTGTTTCTTTTCCCTTTGAATTTTAAAGATCTTTATTTTTGTCCCATTAAGAAAATGGTAGACCATAGCTAAGAAACCTGTAGACCACATATAAAGTGTGTCAGGTTTATGGGAATTTTTTTTTGTGCGTTCTTATGTATGACTGAGTCAATCCTAGGTAAAACCAGAATTTACTAATGTGAAATTTAATTAGTTGACAGTATCCTTTCAAAGCTTATGCATACTGCTTTAAACCTTTTTGCACTAACTTATGGGCTCACATAAGAACAGTTGGAACAAAACAGTTACAAGAACGTTTGAGGTTAAGTTGTCTAATGTTTATTTTAGCAGCGTATGATATTTCAGCAGCATTTTCACTTTGTGTTGGAGAGCTAACAGCTTCATAGCATCTCAAACGCAACTGTATTTACTGTTTTTATTGGACGCTGAAGATTTTCAGGACACCGGGATGAAATCATCAAAATGCACGTGTTTTGGGATGTTGTTATTCTATTTGGAAGCTGTTACGTTTTCTGTGGAAGACTTGTACTTTTGTCCCAGTCTGTGTAAGTTCCCCTTTATGCACTGTTTGTTCAGAAGTGGAATAAATAAGCTCTGTAAGTGAGAAATTTCTTTCTGCTAAGAGGATGCTAAAGTGGGGTCTGATGTTTCTTTAAAAAAAAAAAAAAGAAATCGTTTATGGGTCAGAAGCGTAGTGCAGTACAGATGCAATAAAAGCAACCAAGATCAGCTCAGCTGAAACAGTACATTTATGAGAACTTGTCAGAAGAAGCAGAGAGTTGTGCAGTTAACAGTCATGATTGAAATACAGGATGCTTGGGCACTAGCTTATAGGTGGCAAACATCAGTTTGTAGTAGGTCATCAAAATAACCCATCAAGCTAGTCTTCCAAAATTAAATATATTCTGGAAAATACGGTTTGATGCTAAGTGGTAATGATCATTGCAAAATGTTTTAAATCTCTGAGTTGTAATCTCTCTTTCTACTTCTGTTAGCTCTGAGCAACCAAAAAATTGAGCTTTAATTACCAAGGCTGTATTCTTTCTTGGTGATTTCAGCATTTCATTAAGCAGTGATTTGTACTTTTCAATTATGCATTCGTTTATCTTAGTGATGCATTTACAGTTAGAGATAGTGTTGAGTGTTGGTTTATTGAATTTGGCTGATGCCTAGCAATTTCAGCAGATTTTTTTTTCTTGCCATGTAAGAAAGCAGTAGAGAGGGGTTTATAGCCTTGGCATTGCCTTTAATGATAATCTAAGCTGATTTTTTTTTTGAAGGAAAGTGGAAAATATGAGGTGTCCCCCCCTCCTTAGAACTTTTAGAAATTTTGTTCTGAAGTCCATCTCCAGGCTTTGCCTTTGTCTGCTGGTCATCAGTGGTTCATGGTATGCCTCTTTCAGGTGCAGGGGAATAAGCAGTGTAGCAGGCTGATCTTGAAGCTTGTAGTTGGAATGGATTTTTCTGCACGTTCGTAAGCTGGCAGTTCCACAAATTAATTAAAAGATCTTTTTTCCTTTTCTTAAGGGAGGTGGGGGGAGAAGGAAAAGAGGAGGGACAATGGAGTGGGAAATGGGGTTGAAGAGCAATTTCTTGATACTTACATGTAGTCCTTTCCTGTACGAGTAAGAGAGAGGAGAAGGGTAAAGGATCTCAAAACTGTTCAAAGCTGCCCTTGTTCATTTTCTATCATAACTGGATAAGGATTAAATTTAGGTGGGCGCTGGTGGACTATGAGGTTGAATGGTTATGGCAGGGGGAGTAGGGTTGCTGATAGCCCACCTTTGCTTCACTTCTGTTTGTTTCGTGTTTTTTGTTTGTATGTTTTAAAATTACATACTCAGTTTGCTTCCAGATTTAACAGTATACAAGCTTGAGTTCTAGTTTATTAACAGAACTGTAATGAAATAGGCTTCTTTGCCTGCCCAGCACTGCTGCAGTGGGAATAGATTGTTGCTGCTATCTCTTGGTACTGAAAACTTCAAAGCTTTAATTTTTCTGGTAAAGCCTTTCCTAAAACCTGTATACTCTGAGATGTTGCGATTTAATTTTCCTTGGACCAACAGAATCTAGCTCTTTGAGAGAGGCAAATCTTATTGTACACTTAACTCTTATTTTTCTGAGTAACAGAGGACATTATGTATGTTTAAAATACAGTGACTACAAATGAGCAAATTCTTTCTAAAAAATTTTTTTCCCCTTGTGGTCTCTCGGGTCCCCCCCCCCTTGCTTAACAGGACACTCTAGAGGTAAAATCATGTAAATGGATGCTAGTGTTACTTTATTAAGAGAGGAAAAAAATTAAATACACATTTATGTGATTTTTATCTAATTTTTTTACTTCCACATAGACCAGTCATTAAAGACTGTTTCATTTTCTGTACCTACATTACTTAGCTTTTTTCCTCTTCATACACTTTATTTCAATATTATATTTTTACAAAATGGCAAGATAATTTTTTTCTCAAAAGCAGATTACCTGTGACATTTTAAACATAATTAATAAAAAATAATTTATTGGAAGTACTTTAAGGAACTCTTCTAACAAAATTTAATTTAAGTCTATAGTAAATTGTCAGTAAGAATATACTTAATAAAGTTCCTTTGTATTTCTCTTCCATTATTATTATATGGTTCTTCAACAGCAGTTGTCTCCATCATTTGATGTGAAGACTGAAGTGGCTAGATAACAAATGAAACTTGTTTACTTAAGTTCATTTGAAATGAAGTTCTTATTCTGAGTTTTCCATCCCTTGTTCTGTAATTCTAGTTCTTACTGTCAGAAAGTTTAGTTTAGAATCTATTGTTCTCTCTGAATCTAGAAGATGTGAATGGGAAGCAAGACAACAAAATGTGAAAAGTAATAAGAATATAAAAAAAACTAATACAAGGCAAAAAAATCTAAGAATAGTTTTCTGTGAAGAGGGAAGTGTGCAATCTTTAGATAGTCTTGATAGACTTCTGATACTGTTTTGTATTCTTGCTTAGGAATTTCTTCTCTTACCTGAGAAATTGTGTCACGGAGATTAGATTAGCAAGTGCGGATGATTTTGCTGGACTTCTGGGCTCTTCGTTTATAGAGCCCCGTCCAAGCTAGATAGTGATGGCTCAGTGCCTGTGGTTGCTGCTCTTTGAATTTTTGCTGTGACTAACGGTCTCTTGAAATGTGCTGGTTACGTTGTTCCCTTTTTAAACAGTGAAATGCAAATTTACACGTTCGGCATACTTTGGAGTTGGAAGCATTACTGCTTTGCACTCTGTATTATTTTCTTGTTTATCTGGGATTCTTAGTCTGTTTGTTGCATATTTCCATTGAATAACTTGAGCAGTGCCAGCATTCCCGAGAGCTGGTCACATGAGCTTGGCAGAGCAATGAGTATTCTGAGCAGACTTTGTTTTCTGTAGGCTTTCTTCCCACTTCCCTGGGGATGTTGTCAGCCTCTGTTTTAGCTTGAAAATTTAGATTTAGTTTTGGGAGAGAAGAAGTGGTTCTTAATTACCAAATGAAACATAGGAGAGCGAGTGTGGGATGCAGAGCTGGAAGACCCGTCATACTTCTTCTTCTGATGACCCTTGTTGGTCACAGAAGCACAGCTCTGATCTTGATGAAGGTTTTGATCTTGAGTGATGTTTTACTTAACCAACAAATGTTACTGCTCACAAACTTAGTTTACGTAAACTGCCGCTACTACTTGTAAAATGCCTGTACCTTTGAGTCAACACTTGTGTTTTATTCAGTTGTTTGTTCATCGTAGAAAAAATGCTGGAGGACTTGCTCTGAATTACTCTGAAATAGCTGTGATAATCTAAGCATGTTCTGTTTTATATAACATTTGAGCTGTGCTATGAAATTACTGTGCAGGGTTGTATTGAACAACTTCACCTTTTGAGATTCTTCAGAATGCCTAATAGAAAACTTTTTTCTCTAGTTATGAGGGTTTTTAGAGATAAAAGGACTGGTTTTGTATGTTGATGGTTTCTGTATGTTCACCTCACAAGAACTATGCTTTTCTAAGTATAAAACTTGAAGCAATAAAATAACCTGGCTGTGTTTTCATTATTCTAAGGAGCAACTGGTCTAAATTTAGCCTGTGAGCTTTCTAAAGCTGGGGCCTTGTTTTGTGTTTGTCTTTGAGGTGCCATGCACGCTTGCGGCTCTGTAGAAGTGACAATTCAGAGCCCAGTTAAGTCATCTGTATCCATGCAGCCTCGTAGGAATGAACTCTGTAAGGGAGCTTGCAGATTAAGGTCCAAACCAGTACAAACTCAGAACAGGTCTGTGTTTTGCAGTTGGCTGCAAAACTTCATTCACACGAGTATCTCTTTAAATAATAAAGTAAATAATTCAAAGCATTTTAAATAATTTTTTTTAAAACTAATACTCTACCAGTGAAATTTGGAATATCTTTTTATGGCACTTACTCTGCTGTCAAATTTTTTAAAAAGTCATCTGTTTATAAATCATAATGCCTTAGCTTTTTCACCTTCCCTCCTATTAGTACTTTTGAAGACACTTACTCTAGCATTGCTACTGTCTCTTATCTCTGTGGTTATAGATCATTAAATTCCAGCCCCTCTTAATACCATATAAATTCTAATCTTGGCAAGTATTGTCTAGTTTTATTTAGTAATTAAACTCTGCACTGCTTTCCTCTTTTACAGTGAGCATCACCTTTATATTACACTGGACTTTTATTAATTATATGGAGAATGTATTAATGTGAAACACAAATACCATACAACCTGCAATATCTGGAGTGCTTTGTAGCATTGGCAATTTAGATAGTGTATCCAGCATGATGTAGTTTGCTTTGTCCTGAAGTACGGGCGTGTGAGATTTACATGACTGTTGACCCCTTGGGGCTACTCCGAAATGAGGTGTGTATCTTGTGCGATCCTAGTCAGCAAAAATTTAAATAAAAATAAATACACTGTCAAAAGCTCTTCTGTTGGCCTGACAGGAAGTATGAAATAGTACCATATGCTTGATAATGGCTTCCTTGGAGAGATTCTCTGGCACAATGTGATGTGACTTAGTGGAACGACAAGCTGTGCAGAATGCTTGTTATTGTCATGATTTGATATTGAATTGTTAGGCAGGGTCTGATGTCTGCCATGGACTGAAGGCCAGAGAACCGAGTACAAAATAAATCTCTTTTTCAGAATTTGAGTGGTGAGTCGAATTTATCTTTTAAAACAAACAGAAGTTACAGGCTTTGTGAATGTTGAAAACTCTGTTAAAGTGAACCGAGAATAAACTAATAGATCACTGTTTTGATCACTTACCACTTTGCAGTGATTTGCATATAAAGACTTTCCTTGGTAGTGCAGTATTAACTCTTAAAACCTTAGCAAGAACAATTTAATGGCAACATTAGCTCTTCAACTACTCATCTCTTCATCTGAAATTTGTAAGCTAACAAAGCACCTAATATTCAGCATTGCAGCGAGGCAGGTTAACTGACTGCTGGCTAGACTGTGTCCAGAAAAATTTGTCTTCCAAAATATTGCTGTTTATTTTGGCTCTGGTTATCTGTGCACAGTGCAGAGAATGAAAGTATCCTATTTCCCAGAGCTGGCATCCTTAATTTAATTGTTTGGTACTGATTTGTTTGAGAGATTTCTTTCTTTACATGTGCCATACTGCTATAGCTGTGTAGTAATGCAGGTGCTTGAAATAAAACTTGGCATAAAAACTGAGATTGTTTGCAGGGTGTCTTGCTTGAGGACAACCTTTTTTTTGTAGGGATATATTTTTCATCCTTGATCCAACACTGCTGTTCTTGTAAGGGTTATAATTCTTGTTGGCTTTTGGAGATGGTGAAAGTTTGGATGTTAGAGTCTTAGTGTTAGAAGTAGAATTGTATATCATAAAGTTGAATGAATTTCCCAGTTTGTGTGTGGATGGAGTTGTATGTTGAAGTACATGATGCAAGGAGTAATATAATTGTTCTCCTATCTTTATTTTTCCATTTGGTTACATGCTGCAGCAAGTTTTCTGCATTACTGTCACAGAAATCAAGAAACGTGCATCAAAACTTGGGTTCACCATGCTCCAAAGTACAGAAGACTCTGAAAGCTAAAAGTAATATAGTCCTGGTAAATTGAGGTAGTCGTCTTTCTTTTCTAACGTCCCGCTAGATATTGGTAGCTCTTTTAGTCATTCTAGATTGAACTGCTTGACAGAGAAACAAAGCTCTAGTTGAATGTATGAGAGATATGTGTAGGAGATTTTCACTGAAATAGGCATGTTGTTTACTGTTAGTTGTAGTGGGTCTCTTCTTTGTTCCTTGTTTTCCTCCTCCATTTGATTCTTAATTGTAGTGAGATTTGCCCTTCCTTGATTGACGTAATTTTCAAACTCTATCCATAGCATTCTGTCAATGCAGGTGATGACCAAGTGTTACTTAGCTCAACAGCCTTGATGTCATTCTGTGGCAGGGCACCGCATTCATCTTTTGGGCAAGCTGTCATGGCTCCTGGTCAAAGCTGGGGTTCCCTTTGAGAAGAACTTCTTGACCCTTTGTACTTTGTACAGTATCCGCCTCGCAGGCGGGCTCTGGAGCCATTGTCTGGAATGCGTGTCTAATGCGTTCCACTCGGACCCTCAGTTCCATTCCATAATGTTAGCTTTAATTGGCTGGTTTTAAACTTTCATGTACAATTTGGTTGTACACGGTAAATTACCACCCTCTTCGCCTTTTCCTAAGAGCAAGAAACTAGAATCCATGCTGTGCTTTCTCTTGCTGCCTTTTACTAGTGCCCTTGAGCTCTTTTAGAGACAGCACTGGTGGGTAGTGTTTCTGTCAGAGGACAGACCTTTTTTTACTAGTGTTTTTTCCTCTAATCTCCCAAAGACTGTACTTTTTTAAACATTGCATTATATTTTTGGACTGACTTCTGCATTTGAAAGTTTAAAAAGAATTAATACTTCTTGTCCAAAGAAGTATCTCCAATTTAATAACTGTTGCGTAACTCTTAGTGTGGCTTGATATCCAGCGTGTCCTCCAAGTGTGTTTGTTTGGTTTTTGTTTTTTTTTTTAAATATTTTAATTTTAATTTACTTGTTTGTGCATATTAGAACTTCAGGACAGAATCAGTCATATAACCAAGATTTGTCTTTACTGTATAAGAATGCCTTTGTACGTGCTTCTGAAGTGTCAAAATTTATAGTGTGGGCAGAATATGGTCTCTGCTATTATACAGATTTCATCTATGCTTAAATACTTGATCGGAGCATCAGCAGAAGCTATTTTTGAGAAAGAGGGGTAGTTTAGTTAGGTGAGGGAAAAAAAGTTGGCAGTACTGCATACAAAACAAATTTTGCAGTTCAAGCTCAAAACAGTGATGAGTCTCTTGTTCGTACTTGGTATGAATAAAGTAAAACAAAGCCTGCTTTTATCCTCCATAACAGGCTTATGAGCTCATGTTTCAGCTTTTCCTTTCCCCTCCCTTTCTGACATGGACCCTGTCTTTTTTTCTTTGCTAAACAGACAGTAACTCTCCACAATATTTTTAATCTCAACAAGACGTCCAGCAGCTGATGATGCAAAAGTGTTGCATCAACAAAGAGGGGATGATAGTTGGAGCATTCAGGTCTGACATTTTTGGCCAAGGAGCCGTGTATTGTGGCCACTGATTCCTCCCTGCACAGCATGCATGCTTCGGGCAGGAGACTACATTTCATTGACTCCTGTTGTGTGCCTCCCTGCTCCTTATTTTAGGCTTCCCCAAGAAGTTATGACTGGGAGTCTCAAGGTTTTAGATGAAAGAGCCTGTTGTCTTGTTGAATTATCTCCTTTCTGTCTATATTTAAAGCAAAGCTGGCAGGTAAAAAAAAATGATACAGTAAAACAAAAGCTCTGTTATAGTAACATCTTAGGCTAGGTTAGAATGAAACTGAAAGAATGATCTAATGTTTTTTTATTTTTATCTGTTTGTTTAGACTGCTTGTTTACCTGTAGTCCATTGGCACCTGGCAGTGGAACTGCACTCATTGCATGAGGTGGGATCCTGGGCACTGGTGGGATCTAACTCACAAAAATCTATTCACTGAAATAAATCATGATAGGTATTTCCCTTTTTAGATTAAAAATTGTCCTTATACAAATTGTATAGTGTGGAATTTTAAAATAATATACATGTGTAATTATGGATATTGAGTAGCCACAAGCATCTTGTACTCTTAGATTTTTGAGAGAAAAATTGTTTTTAAAACCTAAGCCAAACATTTTTCAATTTTTTAATACTCTAGTGCAACATTTTCAGCTAATGAATTTTTTTAGTGGCTGACGTGAACGCAACTCGTGAACCTTTTTGTTCACTAAAAGTATAGCTGATACTTTTTAAAATGGATTTGGGAACTTCCTCATGACAGATAAACTTCTTGAGTCCATATAAAAATCTGCTTAGATCACATAATTTAGCCTTGCAGCAGTGGTTTTATTGTGCAAATAAATAAACTATCAGAAATTGATTTATAAACTAGTTGTTTCATAGATGTGCCTGTTTGTTATGTATGACTGTTATTGTCGTAGTCTGTATTCTATCACAGCATAAAGCCTTCAGACATCTCTTCAGTCGTGTCTGTTAAGCTGTTACAATCGGGTACTTCTAGTCATGAAGTTTTCCCCAATTTAATAAAGGCAAGGTGGGATAACTTGTTGATTTCTACCTGAATGCATCATTAACCATTACAAGAGAGGAAATTAGGCATGGGTTTGGTGTCTTCCCCCCCCCCC
>NW_009222511.1:20559-35783 GCF_000690835.1 Fulmarus glacialis
GGCAGTTCTGTCGCCAGCCAGTCCAGCATGCGTAGACTCTCCCCCCCGCCATAAAACAATGAGCACATTCAGGCACAACTCGTGTTTTCAGTTATTAAAAAACGGAGCCGTCTGTCTCTGCCTGTGACTTTAATCTTTAAGCCTTTATTCCTTGTACCCCACCCAAAAATAACCTTTTGTTTGTGAAGTGCAGAGCCACAGGATATGTGGGCCTGGAGTTTCTGAACGTATTGTACATTCCCCTGGCAATTACAGATGTTTATAACCCTGACTGATGTTATTTCAGTATTGTGGAGGGTGAAGAGAAAATTAAAGAACACTTTTTTTTTTGCCCCAGCAGTCTTTAATTTTTTTGAGGGGAGGGGAAAAAAGAAAAATAAAAATGTAAGCTCTTAATTTCTTTTATTTAAAAAAAAATCTTGTTCAGCATCCTCAGATGGAACATACCTGAGAGCTGTGCATGAATCTTCCCATAGCCTACCATAACTCTTCTGTTGGGACAGTGTGTTGCGTGCAGTGTTGTAAAAAGCATAATAGTACTGGATTTTAGTACAAAACAAGCTCCTTGGTGTGGGGTCCATGACCTTTGGATACTTTATTTTAAAGACAGAGACAAGGTAGCTTAGGGCTTGAAATGCTTTAAGAGTAGAATCACATTAATTTATTTCCAGCTTTACATGGAAACTGTGTTTTCTTTTTTGTAGAAGAATGATTTAGAATCTGATGAATTGAAGATTTACTTCTGGACTGGTGACTTGCAGAATTGTTCAAGAACATTTATTTTTGTTAGTCTCATAGAAATATGCTTTTGATCTGTACAAGGTTTAAAATCAATTTCTTATTTGTGTTTCTTGAGCTATCTAAAGCTGCAGGTGCACTATAAGATTAATGTCCTTGAATTGACAGAAAGGTGGAGAGAAGAGAATCTAGTAGGAAATCTCTGATCAAGGGGTTAATTTGTGTGTTTCTTGAGGATCCCTGTGCATTTCATGATCTTCAGGGTCGTTGGCCTAAAGCATTGTATTTAAGTAGAGACAAGTTTAGTGGAGTCATGAATTTCAAGGTGGTTCGGCAGTATCTCTAAGGTACAACTTTCATACCTATACCTGTTCTCTGACTGCATGCAAACTGCTGTTCACAGGTTGTGCAAGTTCGGAGTTGCATGTCTAAATGTATGTTCAGGTCTGTCTAGCTACACCTGGTGTGATGGTCATCCTTATTCCTTATGACTGCTGCATGAAACTTTTTGTTAGACTGATCTTTCAAAAATACAGCAGAACAAACAAGAATTCACAGTGAGATATCCTTTGGCTAGGCAGGACTTTAAGAAGTTAACTCAGAAGATAGCAAAAAAAAGTCTTACTGTCATCTAATATTAAACTGACTAAAATACGCTTAAAGAAATTCTAACAGATGTTCTAAGATGTTCATAATTCAGTAATTCTCCTAAGCACCCAGAGGGAGGCAATAGATGCTCTGTAGTAACAATTTTCCAGTCCTTTGGGAGGAAAAAAACCAACTAGTTGGTCATTAAGCATAGCACATTCTTTTTATCCTGAGACAATCAAGTACTCCAGTTGTGTATTGCTTGTGTAAGGATTTCTGAAATGTGCTATTTCTTTTTGTATTACAACACAGGCATGGATGTGATCGAATCCTAGATATGCTAACGTAACGATATCATCTTGTAAGAATTTTAAAAGAACTTGAAAAGATGAAGAGCTCAGTGTGAAATAGCACTGATTTAGGATAGAATTTACAGAAACTTTGTAGTTACTGTTCAGGTGTCTGTTTTTTTTCCCCTTTCTGAGTCCAGTACTGGGCCTGTATGTAATAGTATATTCAAATACATACAGAAATATGAACACATTGGTTAGGAAATATTTCAGTTAGTTGTGCTGTTCTTGGAAAACAGTGTGCTAAATTTTCTGAAAAGCCAATACAGAAGTTCACTGCCTCAAGCAGTTAACTGGTATGAAGGAAAATGTGTTCGTGTAGGTACCATTTGCCTGTTTATGTACTACTCTCCCTGAAACAACCTTGGAAACTATATCAAGTTATTCCAGTCATCTTTAATGTACCACTTCTCTCTCCAGTAGAAACCTGTTTTTGTATGACTGTTATAATTCATAATGATAGGCATACAGACTGAAGCCTTAGGATCCTGTAGTAGCAGGATCCTGTAGTATCAGGGACGTAGCAGGAATTTCCATGATTGTAGGTACTGCAGAGGCTTTCACTCACTGTTTGTCTCCACTAGTGTTTGTCACTAGTGGAGAAACCTCAGGTGCAACATTCCCGAAGCTGGGAATAGTCTGTCTGTTTCTGTCTGGTGTGAACTGAGTCTTTAGGGATGGAGCAGAAGACTCCGGATGCATGGAAGTCTGGCAGAACTGGGCATGGGCTCATGTTCTCATTCATGCAGGTTCAGTGCCTTTGTAATTCTTCTGGATGCTTGATTCCTTTTGTACTGTTTAGCCACTATTTTCTTTCTGATCTTGGAAAAAGCTTCAAAGACGATGTCTGTCTGTACTCTTTGAGAGATGGAGTGGGCAGAGCGGAGAACGGTCATACTTTGTAGTCATATTTTGCAACATATTTAGCATTATAATATGCAAATATATTTACCTTTTTTTTTTTTCCTTTGAAACTTAGTGGGAGATCTTGTAGAGAGCAAATGTAAAGCTGATATGAGTCAAGACTATAAAAAAGGTATTTTTTTTTAAATCTTGTTTCTTCTGGCCTGTTTGCTTTTCAGTGTTTACTGTAAAGACTTTATGGACCTTCAGGGACCATTTATGGTCACTATGTAAGGCCAAAGTGTAATGTTATGTTATGTTTAATTCTTCAGAGCAGTGCAAAAACACACGTGGCCTTGATACCAAAGCAAAATACCTCTGAATAAAAAATCTGAAACTTGAACTGATCACTCATCAGGCCATAGGAAAGCTTACTAGGACCTTGAGCATGCAGTATCGTCTGAGGAGATCAAAGTGGGGTTTTACAAATATCCTTTTTTTTTATTTTGCACCTTTCTTTTTTCTGAAGCATGAACATATAGTGTTGATTTACTGTACAACTTATTGCCACATTATTTCAGAAACCTTTTTGTATGAACTCGACAACTCTAGATGGAAGGAACAGGGTACTTCATTGCAAACCTCTAAGTTTGAGTCTGATATGAATCAGTGGAATTATAGGTGACATTTTCATATGTCATTTGGGAACCCAGAAATTTGACATGACTTTTCTTGTTGAGATGTTTTATAGTCTGGATGCCAAATTGTGGAACTGAACCTTTTTGTGCTAGATGTAATACAGGCATGTAGCACAAAAAAAAAGGTTACAACCCAAATGGTAACAACCCAATTGTTTTCTTCTGTGCTTTGTTTTGCTTTCAAGTGTATGAATGAACTTTTTCCTGCTATATGACATGGATTGTACTCCAAGGATGATGAGCTGTATAATGATATACAGTCTAAAATGTTAGGTAACTTTTACTCTAGTTTTGTGCAGTATCCTAAATACTTAACTTTCCACCTTTACTGGTATCTGTACTTGCATATACATATATATGAATGACACTTCAAAAAGTTAATGTTTGCTAACTAATTCACAATTTATGCACTTTCAACTTCAAGCCAAGAAAGAAATTAATGCAGCTGAAATACCATGGTGTTGTGTAATTCAGCAAATGCTAACTTTTTTTATAGCAGTCATCTCTGTCTATTCGGAATGACTGTTCGTTTTTCAAGGTATGTAGGCTTTTATAAACCCTATCACAGTTAATGTTTTCACCCTTAAAATAAGTAGAGGACTCTTTTGGACTCTGTCCAGTTTGTGCCTTGTCAATATAGAAATTCAGATCTAGTGATAAGTAGTATTACAGAAAAGGACTTTGCTACATATGGAAGAAGGATGATGTCTTCTCTCATATGGTGCTTTACCTCCGTTTTTACTCATGCTACGTATTACATGGCATTTCTTGTTATTAAGGCAAGGATTGTTTACTTTCCTTTAGACAATGAGGGGAGAGCATTCTCATTTGTGTCGATTTTCTGGTTTTCCTCAGAAATATTTTGAAGAACAGGAATTGAAATGCCAGACCCTAGTAGTTACTCATCTAATTTGCTACATTTTCTTTGGAAACAAAGTGAATGTTTGAGGGTCAAAGCAAGAAAGTGAATGATGGAGTGAAGTGTCCCTTGCTTTAAGTTTCATCCTAATGCCTCTTACACAGGGCAAAACCATAAATGTTTTATGAACAGTGAAACTTCAACCAGCTGCATGTAGCTTTAAAAATCTTAATTGCGTAAATATAAAATATATATTTTCATTTGTCTGAAGCCAAATGGTGTCTAGCAGCACTGAGTTTGAGGTTCTTATGCTATTTACCATTACATAATTGATTGTGCTCTTTTATTAGAGGTGTTTTATTTCCCTTCTCTTGCTCAGCTTCATGTGCTTTTGTCATTGCATGCTGTTAACATGGATTTTTCTTTGTAAATGAAGTTGTATGTGAAGAACTTAACTGCATTTGTCGTGTTTCCTTTTTTGAAGCCATTTTATCTTTCAGATTCCTTTTTCAGAAAATCGCATATACAGTCTAATACTTTACCTTTTTGACTGCTTCTAAACATAAACCAGTTTTGCATTGAACAGCATATAATGACTGTGTCTTTTCACAGTTTTCTAAAGTAATAACACTAGTTTTGTGTAAATACATGTGTACTTAATAAGCTTTTTCGAACACTTCCTAACAATACATTGACCATTTATTCAGCTTTAAGTTTCTCTGAAATTCCTCAGGCTGCTGTTTCATGAACAACTTGGCCTGCAGCAGTGTCCTGTCCCTAGAAGCAGGAGGCTTGCTTTGTTCTTTCCTTTTTTCCCCTTTGCAGCTCCTAGCTGTTTGGTCCTGCTGCCTTCCTTGTGCCAACTCTGGCTCTCCCTGGAGCCCTGCATCAGCTGGGTCACCTTGCTAATCCAGAGCAGAGCTGTCTGGTGATGCCGAGTTGAACTGACTGGTCTGAGCTTCAACTTTGCCTTTCATCAGACCCTCTGTGAGCTGTGGGAGACCTGAATAAGCACGCTGTTGGGGAAGCGTAGATGGGAGCAGGAACTTCCCAGCTCGCAGAACTGCAGCCTCCATCACTGGGGTGTGCCAGAGTGAATACCTTTTTGGTATGCTCCGCTTCACTGATGACTGCTTCTAGGTAGCTGACTATATACAAATAGCTGTGTAGATTAATGTAATAACAAAGTAGAGCGTGTGATTGCCCTGGCTGGAAACTACATGGGTAGAAATGCCTTTTTGAGTTGCATGTTTTATCTTTACCATGGAAGTGGAGGAAAAAAATCTACTCTCGTGCTTCTAAAAGTATGCTTAAAGTGAAATGGAGCCTTTCCTTGTCTGTAGAAGCATGCATCCTTAGCTGTGGTGTTACTTTTGCTGCTCTTGCTTATGTGCAGGCTGAGAGAAGGTTAAGGGGTACTTAACTTCTGTTTGTGTTGGGAGGGGAGGAAAAGTGTAGGAAATTATTCTGTCACCTAAATTCAAAAGCTTCACAGCTATTTTTTTTTTGATAGTGATTTCTATTTGGGAGCCTTTGGAGGAAGGATTCTGTTTTATTGTGTGTATTTTTTACAAAACTACATATAACTTTAATGTGTGTTTGACCAGTGAGCTTAGTCAGATCATACTGAGGGCTTCCTGTACTTGCCTTCTTTTGGAATGGTCTCTTTTCTATAGTGGTGGAAAATGCAGAAGCGTTCAGACACTTCTCAAGCTGGTGCTTTTGATCTCCATCAGCCAAAGAAGAGTAAAGACCTCAGAATACACCTTCTCTGTAACCATCGCTGCTGATTCAGCAGTGCGAGTCCTTACTGTTCTTTGAATAAGTAAATTGGGGAGTAATTGGGAAAATAATATATCGAGAGATGTCAAGTCAACAGCTCAATGCTAAATTTTTGTCTGTGTCACAGGGTCAAGCGTATCCTTTTTTTCCTCACGTTTTCAGAGTACCCCACCTCAACTCCTAGGCCTCCTGTGCTTGCCTGTTGTGGGCTGGAATGCCCCGCTGCTCTCTTTGCCCTGCAGCTCCTGACCCAGAAGTCTCCCAGAAGTCTGACAGTTCAGATGTGTTTCAGAGAGTATGACCAGAAGCATGCAATGAGAAAACTTATTCAAAGTATTACTTCATTTGTAGTAAGAATAAAAAACTTGGAAAGAGGAAAAATGTACTTTAAAATAATTGGTCTCTAAGTGTAGTTGCTCTGCCTGAGGCTTACCTTTCCATAACAATGAATTGCTTAGGTCTAAGATCTCCAGGTGTCCCTAGAAAATGCATAAGGTCAAGTCTCTTGTTCTACAATCTTGTGTGTGTTTGTGATTGTTTTTAAGTGGTTTCCCTCTTATAGCACTGTCTTCTCATAAAATAGTTCAGGTTGGAAGGGACCTTTGGAGGTCATCTGGTTCCAACCCTTAAAGGTAGGCCAGCCACCTCTAAGTAGGCAACTCTTAAGCTAGATCAAGTTTCCCAAGATCATTTAGGGCTTCATGGATGGCCCAGTGTATAACAGTTCTCCAAAGAGGCTAAAGGCTACATGGGACTCCTTACGTTCTGTAGTCTTGCAAAGGATCTCTTGATGACTTTCTTCCTGTGTTGTAATGCCTTTTTTGAGGGAGTTTTCACTTTCAGGGTTGTGTGGTTTTTTTCCTTCTTCCATAAAAGTCATCTGTTTAATATAAGCTTATTCATATGCACAATATTGCAATAGCTGGATGAGCATGTAATAATTATTGGAAGATAAATCTCAGTTTTTCTTATCATAACCTTCATTGGAGGCCTTATCAGCTTTGTTCGTGCTACTTCAGCATGGCCAATCAAGCTTATTGATGTACTGTAATCATTATAGGCATTTCCTCCCTCTGAAGAACACAGGCTTGTTTCTGACACGTAGTTTAGTACGTATTCAAACAAGAAAGATCCTTGGATGACTTGACAAAGGAGAGGGTAGAGGCTCTCATTGCCTTTACCCTCTCTCGGACAGTCTTGCACACTGGTTCATCTGGGAGATGAAGTATGAAGTATATTCCAAGTGGATTCTTGTGTGAAGTCTTTTACAAAATACCCTTTTATCTCCTCTTATTTATAATAAGAGATTAGCAATTAGCAATTATCTCTTTCCATCACTTACTATTTGTAGTTGAGCTGAACTCAGAATTACAAATAAATAACTGTAAAAGACGGGTTATTTGTCATACAAGAAATGAACTTCTTAGAAGTATGCCCTTATGGTCATCCTGCTTACTCTTTGTAGCTCTCCGTTTAAGAAAGACCTTAGTGGCTGGTTTTCATTTAAAGGGAATTTGTGCAACCAGCGGTTTCTTTAGTGTTCAAAAATCAAATATAACGCGTATAATTCTGAGCTTTACTGTGCATTGAGAAAGACATCTTGTGGGTCGGCACTCTGACCCTCACTATCAGAGATTCCAAGCTATCCAGAGTTTGAAGCTGCGTGGCTCCCTGTTTGTGCTTACAGCTACTGAAACCTTTAGGAATGGCATGCCTGCAAAACGGTGGTGGGACGCTTGAACTCCCTGAGTTCCTGTTCTTTTCAAAGTGTTTCCTAACGAACTTGTGGTATCAGTTTTGATCCACGATTTGCATGGCTTTACAGAGGGTTTCTTCATGTGTAATTCATGTGCTCCAGTTGTGTGCACATCTCTCTCCCCACCTCACACCTCTCTCTGTTTAAATTTTGGGAGATTTCCTATCACGTAAAACATCTTCCTTATTCATCACAATGCCTCCCCTAAGGTACCTAGCAAAATCCTGTGTGACTGGTAGCATCTCCCAAGGTGTTACTGTATATGAAAGCAGAGAATAATTTAGTTGTTTCTGAATAAAGATTCTTAACAAAAAAGGGGGGGCCCCTGAGAAGGGGGAAGTTTCATACTCTCTGCATGATATAGACAATATTTCCTGAGACAGGAGATACTAACCTCAAAGAATTTAAAATAAAACATTGATTTTATTATTTTTTTGAAAGGGGAATAGGGGAAGCAAAAATGGTAGAATAGTCAGTCTTTTTATCCTATGTGCAGATGAAATTGATTAAACCTTAAAAACTCGCCTCAGTCCACCCGGTTTATTAATTGAAGAATTTCCTTTTCCCCAGAATGGGAAGTGCACATTAAAACAGAGCTTTGCCCCTGAGTAGCAATGATACTTGAGAACGGTACATTTTCTACAATCCTATTTTCTCTTCTGCTCTAGAGGAAATCCTAACATGGTAAAAAACATACTTAAAAAAAAAAAAAAAAGAAAAGTATGTTTAAGGAAGTCCTCTTTCATTTCCTTGTAAAGCATGAAATCAAATTATAGCCCATGGCCCACAATTATTTTATTTTTACATTTCAAATTCCATTTTCTGCTTCCTTTCGGTGCCTGTGAACAGGAGTTGTACTGTTTGTGCAAAGTCAGCTAAAAAGATTACCACAAACAGGACGGGACACAGTAGCTTAAAGAAGCTACGAGTCAGAATCTGTGCTTGTGTTCCGCGCTTGTGTGGCATGCAAAACCTCCCACTCATTCACACAGGGACTGGGCTTCTCTTCCCTCCACTAGCCCAGGTTTTATTGTTTGGAGCCAAGTCAGCTTTATATTGGTGGATTATGGGGAATCTAATACAATACTAAACTTAAGCTTGCCAAAATAGTAGTAGTTGTAAATGCTCTAATATTCTTAACCTACTTTTGTTGAAGAGAAGACAATTGAGATTCAGCCTATTTATTGAAAATGCCTTTTGGTTCTCTTTTTCAGTAATGCTGAAATTGCTAGCTAGTTTAGTGCTTGGAGTTTATAACCTAATGGTTCTGAAAGTGGGCACAGTGCACATATATAATAAAATAGTAGCAAGCTTTTGGAACTGATAAAGTAATATGAGCGGCTGAAATGTTTTGTGTTCTCCCCACCCCCCGACTTACTAATGCTCTCTTTAACTTACTGTAAACATTGCACTTTGCTGTATGGCTCCATCTACACACAGGTCAATCTGGGAGTTTGGGTATATAATTTACAAGCATGCAACAGGTTAGACAAACAGAAGGGGTTTTGAGTTCACGTGCATGCAGAACTGCAGCAACTTCTGCGATCGAGGTTGAAGGAGTTTTGTTATTTAAGATGTAATCTTCTGTTCCAAAATAAACATGGCAATTATAGTGCTTTATAGTTTTTAAAAATGCATCCTGTAGGTTGGGTACTCACATGGTGTTTCCCTGTGAATGCTGGTATAACAGATCTGGCTTTACTAATTGTATACTTTTGCATAAGGATGTGAGACAGCAGCATGTAAACATTGGAGAGTTTGGACAAATGTCTACTTTAGCTTCAGTGAGCAAAATCAAGTGTGCTTTATTTATATAAGATGTGTGGAAATCAAAGGTGGGGTGTGACAGTACTTAACACATTTATGAAGAGTGTCTAATGCAGGGGATAAAGGTCTGCAGCCTTGTTGCCTAGAACTCTGAGGAGGTATTTCTTCCTATTTCAGTGAAGGTTTGAAGATACAATGTACTAAATAACATAAATGCAGAGAATGCAATGAATTTTCTCCTAAAGATTAAATTAAGTTCATCAGTATATGTGCTTTTTTTTTTTAAGGCATACTATTCTTCTGGACCATCTGCCTTTTTGGGTGTCCTCAGGCAGCAGCTGGGGAGCTCTTTCAGGATCAAGAGTGAGAGCTGGCTGTGGATGATGTGCTGCAAGTGGTATCATTTTGCTCTTCCCTTGGAAGAATGGAGCTGATGGCCAGTTTAGGGAAACTGAGTTGCTGCCTTCTGCACTTTTGAAACTTGTTGTAATCTATGACTTCTCTGATTCAACCAGTCCAATGAGTAGAGAGTAATAAGCTACTCTGATGACTGTTCATAATCAGAGACTCCCCAAAATTGAGAAGCAAGAGTGGGTTGGATGTGATTGTTCAAAGCAGGGGCTAGACTTTGTCTTTCTCTTCTCTGTGAAGGTATTTTTGTTAATACCTGTGAGTTCTGTGTTCCCTGTTGTTTTTGTGGTACAAATGAGTGCTGCTGCCTTCAAGTTTAGCTTGCGCTTCTTGCAGTCATTTCTCTGTGATGCTGTGCTGCTGGTCTTGTTGCATTTTTCCCGTATCTGGCTGTCATCCAGATTCTTTCTGTTCATGTGTTATCTTTCTTGTTTGTTTTTCTTCACTGAGGCTATGTACTTTACTTTGTTTTTGTGCTGTGGTTTAGCTGCTCATCTTGCAATATAATTCCCACCTCCCCCCACCCCCGTGTGTTTTCTGATGACAACTAGTTTGTTTCATTTGCTTTTTACAGGGTTACATTTGAGCTGTATGTCATCACACGAAGGATACTCCAATAGTTCATCTTTCGTTTTTAAGCAAAGTGAGAAATCGCACTTCAGGAGGACTCTTTATCTTTCTGAATGTTCTTGAACGCCTCCTTCATAGATGAAATAGCAAATGAAAGGTTACACCCATGTTTTTTCTGTAGGGGAAATCGTTTTAATACCTTAATTTAACTTTGTCATCGATCCTAGATGACCCGCTTCAATGCAGATAAAATATTTTTCTTGATTGCTGTGCTTCCTTATATGCAGACCTGTCCTTCGCACGTGTCTCTGCTTCATTCAGATTAATTTCAAGCCATTTGCCTGCTTTGAAGGACACTCATCTTTTCCGTATCACTCTTACCTGCGTAGGACCGTATCCTGTCTCCTTTTTTTGGGCATGAAAGCAAAGTGTTTCACTTCCTTTTCTATTTCCCACAAGAGCCCATGGCAGGTGTTCTGTGGTCAGATAGTGCAGGTTTATTGAGTGATACTGTCACCTTCTTTTATTATTCTTGTTGGTTTTGGAGTCTCTGCTTGGTATGGTTGTAATATTTTTATGCCGCAAAAGGTTTTTCCAAGTGAGATTACATACATGAGAATACTCTTATATAATCCATCCTCACTTCACCTTCCCCAGTTAAATCTTGTTCTGTGGTAAAAAATTCTTCAGGAACGTTGTTCCTTTTTCAGGAACGTTCAACCCAGTAGTGAGTTGGTTGATTAATAGTCTGATAGAGACTATTTACATTGCAAATGTGAAGTTAGACAATAGTAAGTCTGCTATTACTATTTACACGCTATGAGGAAAAAGTGTGCTGAATGAGATGTTCCATGTTCTTTGGAGGGGTTTATAGTTTTGTCACCTTGTTACAAGTGACCTGCCAACTTTCCTGATTAGCAATGTTACGTTTGTGAATCCCTGTGCACTTTGTTTTGATTTCCCTAGATTACTTCATTTTACTATTTAATGAACTATTATGCGTGAGTAAGGGCAACTAAGGAAATGGGTTGTAAAATGTAAAACTGGCTAGGAGAAGACTGAGGTATCGGGAAGAAGGTGAATCGTCAAAGATGGCTTATTAAACAGCTTAGAGGAAAGTTGAGGAACTAAATCTCAGCATTATTTTTTTTCCCCTTGTTGCCTAAGGGTCCTGTAAACTTGAGCATTCATGTCTTGATATGCATGAGTAGACATTTACAAAATACCCTCATGCCTCGGGGAGAATGCAGTTAAAGTATTTCTGTCAATGCTGTCCTGATCTTTCCCTTGGTTCTTGAAGGGCAGCAGCTTCCCACCCTGCTTGGGTGCCAGCTCTCCCCCTGCCATGCTTTCTGTTCCATCTTGCAACATCTCTTATGAACTGTGGCCAGTTACAGATTTGGAGGAGGCACAATAGTTGTACGGAGGCACGTATTTGCTAACTTGAGTATACTGCTGTTTCCTTGACTGTAATGTATTTTCATCTGGAGTATCATGATACATTTTCTGGGGTTTCTTGAAGTCTCTCCATGGACAGTACAGTTATTTTTCCTTTGTTCATCTTCTCTTTGCTATGAAATGCCCCAAGGTAGACATTCTTGACCTTCTAGCAACTGGGCTGATGATTTTTATGGCTCGTCTAAAGTGTTACTAATAGATTCATAAATACAGCAATTACAAGTATTTGCTTTATAACAAATATGTTCAAAGCAGTTGATTTAGTGTTTCAAGATAAAGTAGCCCTTGTACGGAAACTGCGTATAACAGTTTCAGTGCAGATTTTGTCTCCTGTTGGAGGGAAGAGATACCGCACCATATATAATGCATCTTATCAGCCACCCTTTCAAGGCCAGATTTGGATCTGGTTCCTTCGGCTTAATGCTGGAGCAGAAGGATTGCTGTGCTCTAGTAGTCGTAACAGAGTTAGCTAAAACTGAAGCTGCAGCATTGTTATTTTACTAGATGCACTTTTTATGGTATTAACAATCAATTTGACTTGATGGTTTGGTTTTAATTATTAATTCCCATTCATTTTAAGGGTGTCACCTGTGTAGTAAGAATTACTGTGTGGTATAGTTTAATACAAAATACGGGTGTTGTATTAAGTTTAAAAAAAACCTACTGTATGTACTCACAAAAGCGCATGCATTCTGATTGTTCAGTGTTTTGTCCCACTTGAACTATTTTCATGCTGTTCATTCCCTTTGCTTCCTGTCTTTTAGGTCTGCACTTCTGTGTGATGTATAAAGTCTGAGCCTTTTGTACACCTTGATGATGTTTGTGTTATAATTTAAGCAAGTTCTAAATTAATGCAGTTCTTGAAACAATAAAAATGAAAAATACTTTTGAAGATATAAAGTCTGTCTTCAATTTGTCACGGAGAGATATTTGAAATGATTGGTGAAAATTCTGCAGGAGCTTTGGAAAGGTCATAATTATCCAACTAGCGCTCTGAAGGATTTAGCATTCATTATTACAAGATGAAAGCTTTGATAGGTTGAAAATAGTCATCTGTAAGCATAATTTTTTTTTTCTTGTTGTAGCTCCCACCCACTCATTCACCCGTGCACTTCAACCTCAGAATGATTTTCTATCCTGAGTTCATGGGAATTATGAACAAGGGTAGCTGTTGTCATAGCCATTGTAAAAGCTTACAAAAAAAAAAAAAGTGTGGGGGGGGAGAAGGTTGGAGAGGGCAAAGGAACAAGGAATGGTTGTATCGATTTCTTGGTTTTCTGATCAAAAGCTTAAGGGAAATATTAAAAGTGCTTAAATTCACAATGCTGCAATTTTGCATGATTTCTAGCTTCTATCATCTTTCAAAATGTGTTTTTTGATGTAGGACTTTCTGGTAGTTCAGCTTTAGCTTTTGTTTTAGTTTTTTTATGTTTAAACTTTCTCAACATTAAAGTCTGTTGCACTTTACTTTTTTGGTATTCGGAATATTTCGGTTACCTGGAAGGAGACAGGAAAATTCTGAATGTAATTAGCAGAAGGCCCAACATTCATCAAAAGCTTCCTTGAAAACTAATTTAAATCCATGAAATTCAGGTTGCTTCAATCAAAGGATTAAGGGTTCATGACAACAATGCTTTGAAAAATAAAATAAAAATAATCCGTAAGCATGATAGGTAACTTCAGCCTAAAATTTAGGAACTTTTTCTTGAAGAGATCTAAGAATCGGATTTGTTTCTGGCTGTGTATGATGTACATATTCAAGTTATGTAAATCTGAATTGGGAGTGTATGACAATATATTGCAGGATCACCTCTTCCTCACATTGAGGGATTGTAGGAATTTGTTTAGACTTGGGGTAAACTTGCCTCTAGTGGTGGTCAATCTTGTTTTCACTTTTATCAAATTTTCGACCCTGAAAGAAGAAGTGGTGGGAAGCAGGTGGGGACTGAGGATCGCATGCGTAGTTATGCAGTAAGTAATTGGCTCTTACTGGGGTTGCTTCGAGTGTGCAACTGTCTGCAGTGTTGTGTGCTACTTTGGCCGTACCATGTTCTTGCTTAGCTTCTTAGATTGTCTTTTTGAATTGAGACAAATGTCATGCCTGTGTTGCATGGGTAATTTTCTTAATTTTTTGTTTTCAAATGCAGTGATAACATCCTTAAACTTTAACTGTTAATATGCAGAAACGTGTGAACTCACATGCTTCCATTTTATTTATGATCCAATAGCATATAATAGCTTCAGTTCCTGAAGTACTATTTTCAAACACAGCCATGCATTTGATGCTTACTTTGACTTGTGGTTTGTTTATGTCTCTGGGCCTTTGTACGTATACTGACAGTTTTTATGGAAACTATTTGAGAAAATGATCCTTAATCTTTTTATGCTGCTGCAGTACTGACTGTGAATTCTCCTGCAGGTGCCCAGATTATTGATTTGATGATGCTTGTAATAGATGTGACAAAAGGAATGCAGACGCAGTCAGCAGAGTGCTTGGTAATTGGGCAAATTGCCTGCCAGAAGATGGTGGTAGTTCTGAACAAAATAGATCTCCTTCCAGAGGGGAAGAGACAAAGTGCCATTGAGAAGATGACTAAGAAAATGCAGAAGACCTTGGAAAATACTAAGTAAGTTAACAGCAATATTAACAGCTAACTTGTAACAAAATGTTTAACAAAAATACTTCACCCACATTTCCCTTCCAACATGCTTCTGAACACACTGAGACATCTAGCAAAGATGATGAGAAGGGAGTGGAAAGATTACCAGAAACTCAAATGCAGTACTGAATTTGTATCTGCAAGTATCATGTATAGATAAATATTTTCCTATAATGAAGCTTTTCAGTTTAAAGGGCTGCTTGGATTTTAGATTAGGTGAAACAAAGCCAGAATATCCAGGTGAAGAACTGGTTTTTTGGTGTTGTGTGGTGGGGTTTTTTTTGTCTCTTTTTTTGTTTGTTTGTTTGTTTTGTTTTCGTTTATGGGCTTGCAACTTTTTTTGTGATGTGCAAGTCTCTCACTCCAGAGAAAAGAAAGAGTTAGGACTTTTCCTTAACTGAAGGTAAAAAATGTGATTGCCCTAACTAGGGAGAGCAGAACGATGGAAGTTTGTATAATGTAATATGGCTCTGGCTGGGATGATGTTTGTCAGTCCTGTTTAGGTAAATGAATTAATGAGTGAAGTGTGGTGAGATTCACGAGTGGAAATGTGGCTGTTATGAAGTGGGAAGACACAATACAGGCACAATATTTATTTAGTGTTTACACAAACTGAAGCACAGCTTGCTTTGTCCAGGATCATAAGGGGACATTGACTCCCATGTTTATAGCTGTTAGGTGACATTTTGACTTGAAGAATCAAAGGAATAGGATTCACTATACAGAGGGCAGAATTTCAGCAGG
>NW_009222511.1:35814-36465 GCF_000690835.1 Fulmarus glacialis
TGGTTGGATATTGGCAGTACCTGTTTAGCTTATTTGTGATGGTAGGGCAATGTCCCTTTTCAACTATGCAACTGCCACAATAGTGACTACAAAGATCTTGGTGTCTTTCCAGCTCCTGTGTTGTTCTTGGGTCCATTCATTTTGCTGGGAATGGTACAGAGGTCACCAAGAAAGTGAAATTCTGTCTTGTGAACTTAGACAGAATTCTACAACTTTCAATTATCTCCGGCAGCTGTTGATTTAAGGGCAAATAAATACCGGGTGGCTTGATTTGCTCTGTAGGTTGCTGCCCCTCATTTTAGGGGAGATAGAGAAAGGAGACACGTGCAATATCTCAAGGCATTTTGGATCAACAATTTTTTATAGCTGTGAGTTTGTTGGTCTATTCACAGGTAATCCCAATGGGGGTAGCACTGACATAATAAAGTTAGGAAAACTTTAGAGATAACTATCTAATGGCATTCTTATGATTTTATTTGGTTGTTTTGAAAAGTTAGAATCTGAATTAAGTAGGATTACAATTAATAGTTATTTTCTATCTGTTTCACATCTATGCCAAGAAGTTAATGATTTTTAAGAGAGTTTATCTTAATATACTGCTCACTTTTATTTTGTCCTTTGTTTAAAATTTGTTTATTCTTCTTGAGTGGC
>NW_009222511.1:36481-106915 GCF_000690835.1 Fulmarus glacialis
TGGTACTTCATTCTTGGTTTAGTCCAAGATAGTATTGCGAATGATTGGGAAAAAAAGACCTTTCTAGTTGCATATTCATAAAAGGAAGACAAATTTTTGTAAGGAAACTGCTGTTTAGAAATACTTTTTACGTACACTGTTTGAATTAAATCTTCTCTTTATATCCTGGAGTACAGATGGGTCTTTACAGCGTGTCTTGAAAATTAGCAGCCTTTTTCAAAACTGAAGGGGATGCGAGTTTTTGAAACAGTTGACATGCAAACTGTGAGGTCCTTACCTCTAGCTCCCTTTTAAAACAAGGGGATCACAACAGCTCTGATTCCACATGGAGAGAAATGGTTCTGTCGTAATGTTTTAATTACCCATTTAAACTCTGGATCCTAGAAATGCTCTCTTATTGGATGTGTCTCTGTATTGTTCTCATAACAAAAATTCAGTTTTTGCACGCGCAATCTGTGCTTTGAAAGCAATGCTGACCTAGGCTTGATTGTAAAGTGCTTGTCCTGTTGTATCTTAGGCACGTGTTGTTTCTTAACAGCCTGTTTCCCACTTGACTTTGAATTTCCAAATGCATGTTTTTTAACGGTTTTTGTATTTCTAAACTACTTGTATTAGCAGAACATATGCTGAGACCATTTGACAGCTGCCTCTGACCCCAAACACTTAGCAATGAGGTTTTTTCCAGGAATAGTTTACTTGTTGATTGTTATTTCTCTACACACATAGGCATGCATGCACAATTCCATAGCAGTAAGCAAATCTGAAGTCTGCTGCAGCTATAGAGTAGGTGTTGCCATTGATGCTGGGGAAATTATGGTAGTGTTGTCAGGAGATTCCATGGAAGGTGAAAAAAGTAAGTAAAGGAAAGTAACTGTCATATATTTGAATAATTAGGCACTTGTAAATTTAACCTAATTGAAACTTGGTCGTTCCATGGATTGATACCAAAAGTAAAAGCAAACTGTCCCTATAAATGGAATTTTTATTTTTTCATAATTTTTTGCACATGCCAGCTTTTTTCTTTGTCCAGCAAGGTCTAAACTCTGCTGACAATAAATCGATGTGATGGAGTAAGGGTTTTAGTAGGGCTGAATCACATTTGGAAGTGCCTCCAAAGGCAGTATGTGATTACTCCAGTTTGTTGTGGTGTATGGGAAAGGAATAAAGCGCCTGGTTCAGCATAGATTTCTATTTATTGCAATACAGTGCCCTAAAGTATTTGTATGAAAATAAATTTCCAAAATTTTTATGGTTAATCATAGGAATTTTCAGTGCACATCTTTATTACCCTTTGTCCCTAGATGCCTCAGACTTCTGGCATATAAACACAGAAAATACCTTATATGCTTGATTACTGTTTGGTCACTAAATGAGCTCTTTCTATAGAACGTAGCATTTTTTCTTTATCAAGGCACTGCCTTTTTTCCTCCAGTTCACTCCCTTTTTGAGATAAAATCTATGGGGGGTGGGTGTCAAAAGGATTACCACAATAATTACGTTTGGTCTGAATCTGTCGCATAAGAATCAAGCATCTGTGAGAACCAATCACTTTTTTGTGTGATTTTTGCTGATTATTATTCCATTGCTTTAATATATATATTTTTTACACGGTTAATCCTGACTTTTGCGAAAATGCAGTAATAGTTTGACTTTTAGTCTAATTTCTGTTTCCAAAATGTAGGTAAAACAAGCTATCAGATGATTCAAACACTAGGTTTCATTTTAGGGAGCAAAAGTTACAAATTCAGTCAACAGAGTTAAAAAAAAAATCTGCTGAATATTAAGGACTTGAAGAGTAAAATTCACTGTAAGAGAAAAGCTAAACTGAGGTCAACTGTGGAAGTACTGCTCTGCTCTGAACCTTTGCATGTTTGAGATTGTGGGTTTCATGAACTCTGATTTCAGTAGATTTAGATCTTTCTGTTGTCCGCAGATCTTGCATTCTGCCTGCAGACTCAGGTAGACATCATGTGCCATCTTGCATTTGGCTCCCGTTTTGAAGGTTATGATGCTACAGCTAGGATTATAATTGCTTTAATGAAAGTTGAAAACAGTGCTACTCTCCAGGTAAAATGGCTTGGATGCAAAGCCACTGCAGTAAGGCTGGGTAACAGATCCTTGCTTCTGAAATAAACTGAAGTCTTACTTTTGACTGCTACAGAGGTGAATCAGTAGCTAATAGTAAACAGGATTGAAGATTTCATAGTGAAATGCAGTAGCACAGATGCTAGTAATTCAAGAAAAAATTGTCTATGGGGGGAGGAGCAGATAAATTGGAATTTGAGGGAAATTTCCTTGCCTTCATTGTCAGATGAGCCTGGAACTACTTTACATTGACACGTGTAGGAGATCTGTGGTCTAATGGTGGGAGTCTTTCTCTCTTTCAGGTTCTGTGGGTGTCCTATTGTTGCTGTTGCAGCAAAGCCCGGTGGACCGGAAGCCCCAGAGTCTGAGAACCCACTAGGTGTTTCTGAATTAATTGAGGTACCTGCTGAAGAACATAATAATAACAGAAAACATGCTCGAACTTTTCTTTAAGTCTTTTGGAGTACACTGTGTCAGTATCTAGAGCTAAGGAACTTCTGCATTAATGTCTCAGTTTTAAGGAACCTGATTCTTCAGGGATTCCTTCCAGTGAATGGAGAAGTTGAGGTTGCATGTCCCAAAAGTGGATCTCCTTTTTCAACTACTAGGCTTAAATGCCTTTGAATAGCTGTGTCTTAAGAAACAGCTATCACACATGTGGTGAAATTGGTTTTAAAGTTGTAAAGAGTTATGAAGCATAATGAATAAAAATAGCTTTAAAATTCTGCCAAATCCTTGGTAGGTGTTGTCTTATAATTGTAGCACAGCTAAGAAAACAGTAAAGTTGTGAAGTTGGGCATTCAAAAGTTACACGTTGGGAATTGTGTCCTTGCTTTCTGTATGTATTATGATCCAGTGTTCAAGTGCATGATTCTTTATTCTAAACAACCTCATTCCTTGCACAGGATGGACAGGGCTCAGCTAGTGAGCAGGTAGTCCGTATTTTGTTTTAATTCTCATTATTCTTTGTGTGGCCTCATGACTCCATTCAAATACTGCTCTGCATTCAGAATGATTAATTTCCTCTTGGACTTTTCTTTGGCACACATCACTGTGGTCTTGAGCACTTGAGCACAGTTAATTTACTTCCAAGATACCTATAGGAAGTATAGAGGTGACTTTAATCCATACTTAGATTGGGAAGCTGAGGAACAAAGGAGTTAAGTCCACTGAATTTACTAATTTTGGTTGCCAAATTTAAGGAAACTAGGAGCTCTCTTGGGACATGTTTGTGTTCAGATCATAGTACCTGCCAATTTTGATTGCAATTGTGAGTGCTTAGCACTTCTGTTAAGCTTTGGGGTTTCTCTTTGGACAGTCTGAGGTGTATAGCCAGTGATTACCTGTGGAAAGTTTCATTTTTAAGAGAATGACAATACATGGGAGTTCTGGCATAAGCAAGTATAGAATCCATTCTCTAGAGGAGCACCACCTGCCTTTGTGATGAAACCGTCTTTCTCTGTGATGCTCTGCCTTGCTTACTGCATGTCTTGCGCATCTGCAAAAGATAAAAAGCATGGCCTGGATTTACCCTGTGCCCTGAATGAGGCAGGCCTGTTAAAAACCGTATGATTGTATAGCTAACATTATATCAGACCCATATGAACAAGAGAAGACTTTAAGCAAACTGGTGCTTCACAGGTATCCTTAGTTCCAGCAATGCGGGTTTGGTTTTGTTGGTTTTTTTGGGGGGAGAGGGGAAAATACATGCTCAGGTTTTCAAAAAACTAAGTTATATATTAAGTTATATGGTATGAAGCTTATACTGTGAAGGACAGGACACTTAAAATAGCTGTTTGAGAGCTGTTTGTAGCTTGTAGTAGACTTGTCACTTTTTCCGTTGAATAAGCTTTAGGGAAAAGTAGCATCTTTGCCCTGGAGGGGTGCCACTGTTATTTGCAGACAGCAGAAAGTAATCCTAAAACAAAGGCATTGTTCTTTGCAGACTTGTCAAGGTCTGATTTGGATGTTGCCAGGTTTAAAATACTTGTAAATTGCTGAAGTTAGGGTGCAGCACCAGTCATCAAAAATCTAGGGATGTCTGGCCCAGGGCAGCCTGGCTTGTACAAAGGCAGGATGTTCCACATGGCTGCTGAGCACTGCATGTTGTACCTGCTCTCAGGCACGTGTGGCCCGAGATGGGCATGGGCGTATGATGTGGTATGGCCTTGGAACAGACTTAGCAAGAACAAGGCTGCCGACAGCAATCTAGAAAGCTGGAGATAGGCAAGTCCTTAGTTCTGCCTTCGTCTGGTTCCAGATAGATTTACTGGGATGTTCCCCAGGGTTAAAGCCTTTGAAGGAAATACCCATATTGCAGCTGTTTCTGTCAACTCTGAGACCTAATATTAGGAGAGCTGGCAAATGCTGTGTGAGCCCTGCCATTGAGCTTCAAGGTATTATCCTTTCTGTCCTTGATAAGAGACTCTCCATTGTTCTGCCATTATAACTTGGGCTTAACCTGCAGTTTCTGACCTTAAAAGCAGACATTAAAGGCAGTGCCAAGTTTATATGCTGATGTTAAAACAGAGGCAGAGATCAAAAGCGATTTGAGACAGGGGTGAACCAGTTCCTCTGAAGCACTCTTGGGTGCATAACTGCATTTCTGTAATTAAGGTCTTCTGTCTGTGATGATATATTTTAGGAAACATAGTATTTGTCAGCAAAACAGAAATCCTAAACTTGGAGAATTTCTCTAGAAAATAGTACTTACGTAGCTATTTTTCTTAGTGGTTTGATCCTCCAAGAAGTGTTAACAGAAATCTGAAGGGGAAGTTGACTTTGAAAACTTATCCCAGTATAATAGTTTTTCTGGGAGGGAGGCAGGGATGGGCTTTATGGGGCACTAACATCTCTATATAAGTTCATTTTCACAAAATCCAAAAAAGCTGAAGTAGCAGAATGCACTGTAAAATTGTATTTTGGGGGGGGGGAAGTACAGGATTTTTTTTTTCTCTCTTCTTTGCTGCAGTGTTTATATTGAGTTTGGCAGCAACTTTATCGCCAGTGCAGTTTTGCTAACCAAGCTAAATATGCAGCGCCAAATCTTTCTAAGGCAGAAAATCGAACTGTTCCCGCTGCTAAGTGTGAGTCTCCTCTATGGCATGCACTTAATTTGACATTGGTGCATTCTAAGCTCATCGGGAGATGCTTGAAGTCGGTAAAACTGTAAGCTTGTTCAATCAATCATCTGCCTGCCTTCCTTTTGCTGTATGGCTGTCATGACTTTTCACCCAGGCATGGTGCTGCTTTTATGTTTTTCTTTCTTTTTTTTTTTTTTTTTTTTTTTTTTTTTTTTTTTGTTTTAGGTCCTGAAGTCTCAGGCTTACCTGCCATCAAGAGACCCCTCGGGACACTTCCTTATGGCAGTCGACCACTGTTTCTCTATCAAGGGTCAAGGCACGGTGATGACAGGGACTATTCTTTCTGGCTCTGTTAGCCTTGGTGACAATGTGGAGATTCCTGCCCTGAAGGTGAGTCTCTCATTTTCACTCCCCCCAGTTTTCCTGATAGAGACACTCAACAAAGAAGAGTGTGTTCTCTTCCAATCTGAAATTATTCAATTATTTTCAATGTCTTGTCTTTTTTTTTTTTTTTTTTTGGTACTCTACTATAAGCCAGCTTATAATAAGAGGAGGCATAGAGATTTTTAAATAAGGCAGCCAGTAAAGATACCTGCTCAATTTTAGTTGAATGAAGAGGAGAGAAGACTGACCTAGATTAGTGTGTTAGACTTTCAAATTCAGAAAAGCAAGGTGGGCATGTTTCCAAGATAGGATGTGCCCAAGGACTGAACAAGGTTTGAGTGAGGTTAGTTTCATTTGAGATGTTGTTCTGCAGTGAGAAGGTTTGCAGAAGAATCTGACTAGGTAGGCTTCCTGAGATGTCTGGAAGTGAAGGAAGAGACAAGAAGAGGGCATTGAAATGCTTGATGCACATTCTCTTTGTTTTTTGGGGGCTTTAATTGATGTTAGCATATCCTGGGAGAACTGCTGGAATGCAGTATGTGGCTTGCTGTCATTGGGCTTTTTAGAGAGCCTGTAGAAAGTCAAGAGGCCTTTCAATGGCATTTGAACTGCTTAACTATTGCTACTATTTTATTTCCTTAAAATACATTCATCCTTTAAGAGAAAACAAGGTGATTTTATGCTTGGAACAGGTGAAGCCTATTTCACAGAGGCTGATTTGGACTGCTCTGACTTTCCCTTTGTATTAATTGCCCAAAATGAGTCAGGACTTAAGGAGTGTTTTGCAGCTGCCACTTAAAGTGGACCCGGCTGGTTATGTTCTGCGAGTAGCAGCTTTTGGCTGAACAAGGCTGGATGGCACTCTTTTGCTGCTGTCAGTATTATCCTCAAGTCATGTTACTATAGGGACCTTATTCTTTCATTGAGTGAACATGCTGCTTTCTCATTTTTGCCTGTACTTTGTGGCCAAGTGAAGGACTAAGTGAGGCATTCTGATTTCACCTGAAATATTTTGCTGATAGCTGACAATTAACTTTTGGTCAGCCTCTTCTGTGATACCTGTGACCGTCTAGTTTATATCATATTGTCATTTGCATAAAAGTGATTTGCATGATACGTACCCCATCATGGCTGCTTTCCCAGTGGAGATCCTCACTGCCCATGTTCTCATTTGCAGCATGCAGGCCATTCTGGGAACTGTGCTTGTAATTCCTGCAGGGAATATGCTTTGCTGGGATTGTAGCTCTGGTTTCAACCTCTCTTGCTTTCCCCTTGCCGGAGTTCCTTCCCTTTTCCATTGTGTCCTGCTTGCTGTCCTGGGCCTGCCTGCACAAGGAGTCCAAGGAGGGACAAGTAGTTAGGAGTGCAAGGCTGATGAGTGCTGGGTGATGGCTCCTGCCCAACAGGGGCCTGGCATAGCTAAGTTAGCTACTTTCCTTTTGGCATAGCACTGGCCAAGCTTCCTGTCACTTTGCACTCTGGGAGATGGGGGTGAGGCAGAGCAGAGTAATTATTTCTTGCAAAGAAAGAATGCATAACTAGATTATACCTGTAAATGCTTAGCTCTTCATGTATAGTCCAATAATGTTTTAGAGAAACATGTTTAGGAATTACAATCTGTTCTTTGAGAATCTGTATAGAATATAATATTTCAGTTGGAAGGGACGTACAATGATCATCTAGTCCAACTGCCTGACTGCTTCAGGGCTGACCAAAAGTTAAAGCATGTTATTTAGGCCATTGTCCAAATGGCTCTTAAACACTGACAGCTTGGGGTGTTGACCACTTCTCTAGGAAGCCTGTTCCAGTGTTTGACCACCATCTCTGTAAAGAAATGCTTCCTAATACCAATTCTGAAAGGGGAAAATGACAAAAATATGGGGAATAACTTGCATATTGCAAATGGGTGTTTAAGAGGACAGTAGGAAAGACTTTAAGTGGGATTTTAAAGGATGCTTTCTTTCCAGTGACTGGGAGTGCAGTGAAGTGAAAGGCAAGTTAGCAGATAAACAGGTCATTGACAGAGAGAAGCCAGATCACTTGGCTTTTATGGCATTAACAACTTCCCTTGAAGTTTTAGTTATTTTCAGTTGCTGTTAATGAATTAATCCTTCCACTGCCTTGTGTGAAATAGAAGATGTGTCCATACCTCTGGGTGGTAATAGTTAGTGGACAGAGTTTTGTATTTGTTTTTTACCACTAGCAGCTTGTGAATATTCATGTTCATATTGTACAGGTATGGAAACCAAGGCGCAGTAAAAGGAAGCAACTTTTGTAAGTTTGAGTTGTGTGTTGTACTTACCCCTGCTAGCATCATGCAGAGTTGGGTTAGGATACCTATAAAAGGTCAAACCTTTCTCAGGCCTACAAGGTAACGGAGGAAGCACATTTCACAACACATTGTGGTTTATGACTCTCTCTGACCTTTTTTTGCCCTGACCCTATGGTAACTGAGATTGACAGCTGGTGCCCACTGGGCATTTAGGGACATTACAAACCAGCTGCTTTTTAAATTTGAGGAACCCTCTCACCAAATGAAGTGGCATCACCTTCCAGTTCTACTAATGGACTTCGACATCTTTGACCGCTTGAACCTGCACAAAGGAGGGACACAGCAATTAAAAATAAACAGTGACATTCTCAAACGCCCGTGTTTGCTCTGATTGAGGCTGAGAGCACCAGCAGTGCATGGATTCCTTTATGCTGTTGCCTATGTAAATTACCATCTGGGGTTGATTATCCAGATAACGAAAAGAAAAATTATATATATGTGTTTGGCAAAAAGCTTTGACACAGCAAACAGTTCACTATCCAATTGAGTTAGTACTATTTGCTCACTAGCATTTGAAATCCACCTTGAAGAGCATGAACCTAGGATTTCTGCAGCAAAAACATAGTGTTGGCAGAATTCTGAATGTCCTTTAAGATTATTTCAGTGGTCTTTCAATCTCTACAGTTTTCCAGTTTATAAACTGTAACAACTCGTGACATTTTTTATTTCTGCTTTATAAAAGTTCCTGGAGTTTGAATAGTAAAGATTTTTTCAATATAGATCAATTTTATTTCACTGATAGGTTTGGTGATAATCACTTCAAAATATTGATCTAAGTATATTTTGTTTAGTGAATTTAGTTTAAGTGAGCATGACTGTCAAATTCTAGTGCTGCTGTGTCTTTTTTGTAGCATGCTTTAATTGAAAAAGGAAGGTGGTTTTTTTAGTGGGAGAGAATTAGTTTTGCCTTCTTTATCCAGGTGAAAAAAAATCGTAGTAGCTTAAGAGAACAGCAGCAACTTAGAAGGCTGATGCAAAAAGGTGAGAACCAGGACTTTTGTTCTTACCACTGGTTGTCTCAAAACAAAAAAAATAATCCTTGTGTGAAAAGTAATGCAAAATTTTGCATGGTATGTGGTCTTCCTTCTGTCCAGTGTTAATGATTTTAGCTTTGGATTACACAGTTGCAAGCACATTAGAAATACTGGAAGATTGAGTAAAACAGATGATAATATGTTAATATTCTTTTAAAGGTGTTTTGCAGCACAGAGAATGTTCCAGGTTGGTTAATAAGAATCACTCTCTCTGTTTTAAGAGTTGTGAAAGATCATGGAAGAGGTCAAGTCTGAATTGAGTGAGGAGGCAGAGATAGATGCACACAGTTAATGGATATAAATCTGGTCATCCTGAAAGTGTTGACTCAGCATTGCCTTACCTGTGATCAAGTGCTGCAGGTACATAGCAGCCACAAAGCATGTACGTGGCAGCCAAGTACAAAGACCACTGTTGTTTTTTTCAGGACTTGTAAGAAGTAGAAACTTTTCTTCTTGCTTTATATTCAAGTTCCTATCTGTTCAGTTTAATGTAATTACTGACAAATGTTAGAGCAAGTTGATGCAAGCTGAATGGCTGGTGGATGTTAACAGCTTCACTGGAGCATATATAACAGTACAGTATGGTGCCATTTTGTTCTGCATTTTGTCAGAAGTTCCCGAGTGCCTTGAAGGCTGAGTAGCTGTGTTATTTACGGTAAATGGTTACGTTGGTGTTTATCTGTAGGGGATCATGTGGGGATTTTTGCTGTGTGCTGAAGCTGAACAATGTGTCTGGTGTAATATAGTACAAAGTTACTTCTTATGTAATAAACCATGTGGACACCCATCACTGGACTGACCTTGGGAGGTGCCTCTTCAGACACTGTCAGAGTTTTGATCTGCTAGGTGTGGTTGAGCTATTATCATTAAAGGGGAAGAGGAATGTTCATACTGGGTCTAACCTTCACCATCCCTGAGGTTTGCAGTAGACAACTGCTGTTGTTAATGTTGAGCATTTCAATCTCAAAAGTTGCAAGCGTGTTTATGAAATGCTTCTCTTGTAGTTGGAGAGGAGTCATCCAGGTGTTTCAGTACTCTGATACACTTTCAAGAGGTCACCTGAGACATAAAATATGAAAAATGTGAGAAACTTGCTTATGTTTATCTAGTCAAGTCTTCTAGTAAAGGAGAGTGTCAGTTTAAACCAGTAGTGGATTCTGTCTTGGCAAGGGCCTCTTTGCTGTCAAATTATATTGACTTTATGAACTTTTAGGAAGCATCATTTTGTAAGTGTGATTCTGAGAAACTTCATGGCTTCATATACTTCCACCATATGAAAAGAGATTCTTCTTCCCCCCACCCTCCACCCCCCCCTTTGTTGGCTAGATAACCTTGGTCTGGTTTTTGGCAAACATTCTGTGGCTTTTATGGCTCATCCAATAAAAAAATTCTCCAGTGTCTGATAGAATAACCCAAATAGTATTTGCAAGACTTTCCTTTAAACCACCGTAGCTATTCAAATTGTAACAGATATATCTGCTTTTGCCCACATGAATACTTCAGCCTATCTGATGTCTCAGGACCTCTGATTAGTGAGCGTTGGTATACAAATGTAGTAAGAACTAATTTCAGTGTTTTTAAGGACTTTTTGCACAATCAGAGAGTTGCATGGTTAAATCTTGTCAGAGAACATTTAAATCTCAGAAAACAAACCTCACTGAATTGGATCATGAAGACACTTGTATGTGGGCTTTTGTGGTGAAATCTTAAATACATTTTTACCCCTTTCATTTTGCATTCTTTGGTCCTCATAATATACCCCTTCCAAATTTCAGGATATCTTGACTGGTTTTTGCACTGCAAATAGAACCCTTGCTAAATTTTCTGAGAGTATGTCTGAATGCTCTTTCTACATCTGGTTTTTTCCAATGCTGCTTGGATTTTTCTTGCCCAGTACTGATAGAAAGAGCCTTTAAAATGCTATGGTTCATCTCCTGTGGAAGAAAGCTAGCTCGTCTTGAACACTTTATTTTCATTGAAATGCTGCGAAGAAGGGCAGTTCAGAAAATTGCGGCGGGGGGAGAATCAATTAAATGTAACTGGTAAAATTGTGAAAAGGCAGTTCATAATACATGTTAAAATATGCGGGTGATAAAATACAAGAATCTTAAATCAATAAATTAAACATATACACATAATGTTATACATGTGGTTTAATTCAGTACAAGTATTGAACTGTTTCTTTATTTGTCTGCCACTTCTAAAGCATGGGTTGTGTTTTCTGGAGATTTTCTCCTTTCCTAGAAAACATCAGTGTGAATCCTACTGGTTTTGCATTTGCTGTGGCATTTACTTAAAAGCAGAACATGCAGGATTTGGCTTACACTGGGAAGTACTCTGCTTTCAACATTTAGGATATTATCAGTTGTTTTGGAAGAATTAAACTCCTCAGCACAGTTCTTTGCGGTTAAGTAAAGGATTAAAGACCTGATCCAGTGCCTGTGGAATGAAATTTAGATCTGGCAATAAAAACTTCTCAAATCTTTTTGGCTCGATCTCTTGAGAGAGTAAGAGTAGCAGATGCTGAGCTCTTTTTAAAGATCTGTTCCCTCACTTTCAATGTATGGTTTTGTAACTTTTTACTGTGTGGTTTTTTTGGTTTTGTTTTTTAATTCTGTTTTAGTTCACACTTTAAAAAAACAAACAAACCAACACCACCCCCTCAAAAAAACCCCAAAACCCCAAAGAACAGAATCCATTTTAATTTTGTATTTAAAAAAAAAAAAAAATATTCTAGTTAACTTTAGACTTTAAAAAGACTCGGGAATAAACACACTCAGGAAGAGATTTGTATTTGCTATTCTTTCACCTCGTGTTACTGAAGTACAGTAGTTTAGTTCATATTGCTTGCAATTTTTTATTAAGTGTCATGTAGGTACAGTAAAAAGAGGGAGTAAGATCAGGAATTTCTGTGTTAAGGTTTATTTTATTCAGGACCAGGGATAAGACATAATAGAGAGGGAGCTGGATATATATCGTGGGGGGGTTAATTTTTTTTCTACTTGGTCAGAGCAGAAGGGAAGGAAGCCAGGGGGAGAGCAGCCAACCTGAGCAGTGCTAATCCAAACCATACACTGTATTTTTGGAGCTTGTATGTCTAATGTGATCTCTGTAAGCAGAAAATGGCCTAGTCAGTGCTGGCCAATTAACTCTTCAAACACTAAAATTCATCTGCAGCTTTTCTTGGAAGTCTAGATGTACGCTGTGCTTCTTGCCAGCTAGAGACAGTTGGGATACAGATTGCCTTCTAATGGATTAGAAAAATTACCCAAAGTATACAAGTTTCTTCCTACAGTGGATCTGAAAAGGAAGAGATTTGTGTGTAATTTCTGCATTGCTTCTATCCGCTTAAACCATCTTTAAATGACTGTTTGGGATCCAGGCTCCACATGGAAGTGCAGCATTGCTGGAAACAGTACTGTTCTCCAAGGTAGACTTTAACTTCTGCAGTATTTCTATGATACTGATTGCCTGTTCAGGGTTATCTGCAATGCTGACTGGTTGTGGTTAATGCATGAGATAATTTGAAGTGTGTGTTTTGTGCTATTGCCACGCAGATAATTTTGCCTTAATAGTTAGAAAGTGCATAGAGTTATTATTGCCTAAGAACTGGTACGCTGTTCAGTGGGGTTCCAAATGAAAAAGAAATACAAGATCATCTCGACTCTGAGTAGATGAAAATACTGTGTGAGATGAACGTCGTATTTTTATTTGATACAATGACTGATTTTCTTAATAAATCGAATTTTTTCTATCCAGATTTCAGTAAATCATTTGACTCATAAGAACTGTTAGAAAAGCTGAAGAAAGTTGTTACAGAAATGCAAGGTGGAAAAGAAACTGAGCTGAAGAAGAGGGAACCAATGGACTAACAGGGTAGAGTTGTTCTGAGGTTGATCTTGGCACTGAAATGTAATAGTTTCACTAGTGACTGCATGCACTCTCCCATGTATGTAGGCGTTCTCCCCACTAGCGTGGCACGTCAGTGTGCTCTCCTGACTAGCGTAGGCTGCTGGCAGGTGTGACTTCCATGTGTAATCTATGATGCTCAATATTCTGTAGCTCTTTGGGAATTACCAAGGTACTGGGTTGCTGAATCTGATGGAGAAGCTCAGTATCCCAGTACAAAAGAGTGCCGCAATTGAAGAAATGGAATATGTTCTTGTACGTTGTATTAGTGAGCAATTTGACTTCAGTATGACAACATAAACAAATATGTAGGTTTGTGACTCCAAAGCAAAGTTGAAAAGAAAACCAAACATGTAATAAGTTATTGACACCTGACACTTAGATTTATCTCTGTTGCTTTAACTTCCCTCATCTGCTCATTCTACTTTTTCTCCTGCCTATTTCCATCTTTCTCCATCTCTAGCTTCTTTTCCAGTCTCAAAGTTTGCTCTTCAGAGTGACTGATCTTTTCCACTTACACCATAGAGTGAAGAAACTTTTTTTTCCCCCCTCCTTTTTTTCAGCTGCTATTGCAATGTTGAGTAACAATGCAGTTGTGTATACTTCCTTCCCCTTCCCCTCGAGTACATCTTGGCTTGAAACCTCTGGTGCTTGAAATCAGCATCAGTCAGGGTCAGATGAGAAACCTTGGGATGGTGTTTTTGAACTTGTTTCCATAGGCTGAAGCTAGAGTGGGTCCGATGAGAGAAAGGACAAGACCTGATAAACATTGAGTGGTGTTATCCTCTCAAGGGCAGTTTCTGAAGATGAATAAGCACATTCCAATACCTCCTCTATAGGATATGCCAGCTATTGATTTCCTAGGGCTAAATATCTTGCATTTATAGTTTTGAAAAGGAGTCCTGGAGCCATCTAAAGTGAGTACTCTAAGCAATGGTCCTGTAAGCTGTGTACAGGAAGAGAAAGGTCTTAAGACAACTTGAGCCATGACTGGGATGCAACTGAACAAAAACATGCATGTTATCCTGGGACTTATTAGGTAACATATTTCCTGTTGAACAGTTGCTGCTCCAGTGATCAAGTGTTGCGTTCTTGTGTTTGTGTACTCTGGAGTTCAAGATTAGTTTGAAACTAAGTTAATGGACATTGCTATAGTAATCACAAACTTCCATCCAAATACCTTTTTGTTTAAACTTTATGGTAACTTTTTAAAGCAAAGGATGGCTGGTTTGTGTTTGCATAACTTGTTTGCTTAAGCATTGCTGCTGCCAGGTCATTAACTTTATTTTTATTTCTTTTAATTTATCAGGTAGACTTGTTCTCAATCTAATTCAATTGAAAACAGACCCCATCCACGTATACATACCGTTTGAGCAGGAATCTTATTGGAATGCTTGAATAGTAATTGGAAAGGTAACCTCCTGTATGGTAAACATAGCTTTCACATTGCATTCAGTATGAGTAGGCTTAGTTAGGGCAGTGAGTAACTATCATGTTTTAAATATTTAAGTTCAAGTGCTGGAGGCTTTGGCAAAATTTCAGTAACCAGAACGAAGGAAGGGAATGTCACTTTTTGTTCTTCCTTGGTCATCCATATATAGTACAGTTCCTCGTTTGATCAGGCTTTTAAGAAGCAGAACAATTCAGCAAGCACTGCACTAACTAAGCCGTGGTCTGTATATCATAAAGTTCTGCTCAGATCTGCGCACCGGCAAAAAAAGGATCTGAATATTGAAAACATTATTTAACCAAGACCGTTGGAGATAAACTTCTCAATTTGACCAAAAGAGGGAAGAGTGTGGACTTACCGCATAAGTGCCCAGGAATCTATAACCAGTCTGTTACCAGAGTATTTTCTTGAAGTATTACTGTAACACCATAGGAAATCCTCTGGATTTCATACCTTATACTTTGTGTTCCCAAGATGACCCCATTTATAAAATTCTAAATTTTATGCTTTGTTACTACTATGAAAATTACATGAGAATTGACTTTGTTCTTTAAACGTTTGTTCAGCTCATCACCTGAATCTTGTCGTGTGCCTGTGACAATAACATGTACTGTTGAAACTGAATGTAAGATACATCTCTTCACTAGAGTATTCCCATAACTTTATATTATAATAGCAGGCGCAGTTTGAAATGAAAGAAAAAGTAATACTAGAGAGAGCCAATATTTACAGTATCAGCTGGAATAATACAATTATGTAAGCTGCCCAGATAGCGCTGTGATGAACATGATATGAATGCCTAGATACAGATTTTCATTTGCAACTGTCTGAAATGAAAACTACAAACTCCCAGGCTCTTTGTGGTTGTAAAGAGTAGCTTGAAAGCATATGCTATAAAATGCAGTTGGCTTCTCCTTCTTTCTCCTCTAATGAATAAATAATCAAGAATAAACTTTTCATACTTTAGAAAACACAATGAAAAGATCAAACAGCCTTTTTAAAGAGTCATTATAGCTAATACATCTTTAAATGCTTAAATTGTAGACTTAAAAACTATCAGGCCTTTGTGAAAGTTAGATTTAGTAGCTGACCTGTCTTCTCTCTAGGCAACCTGTTTTTTAAGGTATATTCTATATATAGGGTGTGTAATAGATTCTGCAAAAGAATGGCAGAGATGGCCTTACTCCTTGTTTAGTTCAGGTGGAAGAAATCAGCCATGAGAACAGATTAACTCATTGGAAGCCATGACCCCGTTATAAATGCAGATATCAATTTTTTTCTTCAGCAGAGAGTACTGAAAATTATTCAGAAGTTTGTCACTTAAGTTTTGTGTAAGGCTTCAGAACCTCTTGAATACTGAGAAAGAGCAGAAAAACTTCATCTAACCACTTTTTTTTGTTTTCTTCATTTCAGTTACTATGTTGTAATTTTTTTCTTAATATTTTATTCATTATATGATGAATTTCAACAGACTTCTATGCTTAACCATCCCTAGAAGAGGTTGTTGTCTGATGTGCAACACCTAGTACATAGGACTGCAACAAGCTAAATGGTGGCTTAGGGAAAAAAAAGGTGCTACTGTAAATCAGTTCAGTTTTGAAATATGGGTGTTATTTATGTGGTATTTTCTTTGCCTAGTTGTAGACTAAGATCGTGCTTGTGGAGATTAGTTGACAATAATTTTAAGTCTTCAGGGAGTGAGGAATATGCAGGTATACCACAAACACTCAAAACAAAACCACAGAAAAGAGGATTGTATGGGGAAACTTGAAAATATGTGATTTTAGTAAAGGACTGAAATAAATGCCAATAAGACTAAAATAAGTGCCCAAGTTTGGCCTGGAGTCAACACGAAGCAACACCAGTTAGTTTAGTATAAATGCACAGAAATATACAAATCTTCGTAAAAATAAAATAAAACACAAAATCCCACTGTGGACTATTTTGCATCGAGTTTTAGGAGAGAACTGGAGTCAGGTGGTGATTGAATAAGAATATTTTGTACAACATGTGTTTCTATGTCAGATGTTCCTTTTCTGTTGTTGATGTGATGCTCTTGTTTGGGGAGAAACAGTTGTTTGTACAAAATGTATTAATGTGGCAAGGACCCTCAAATTAATGCTTCGTTCCAGTCTTGTCAAAGGCTACTTGATTGCTTGGGCTTTAGAGGAGGTTATTAAGTATCTTTGCCTGAGGACAGCTCTTTAATCTCTTATGGGTGGAGGTGGAGGAAGTTCTCCAGTGTGGTGATACAGAATGGGGTCCTAACTTGCTCTGAGCCCTCCTGTGAGGCTTAATGTGAGCCTGAGATGTTATATAAGATTGAAGTTCAACATAATTTATTCTGTTGTGTTAATATTTGTGAGGCATATGCTGTTCCCTAGTAGTGGGAAAACGGTGGAAATCTCCAAGTTGGTAGAAATCATGATGTGTCTGCTTTTCCTTCTTGCAGCAAGTGCTAACAGATTAGTCAAAAGTTCTAAGTTTATAGTTAAATACTCTTTTGTAGTACAAAAAGTTCAAAAATGTTTAGTCTTTCCTTTTACTTGTGTCCTTGCTTTATTTTCCTCTTCACTTTTACCTCCCACCCATCCTATCTGTTCAGGTTGTTGAACTTGTATTTTTAAATCCGCTTTCCAGATGTGCGATATGTGCAGACAACACGTACGTGGTTGTCTTCCCTGAGATCACAGACTCTATCCCTGCTTTTAGAGAGGCTCTTAAAGATTTTAAAATCTATTGGGTTTAAAATCTATTCAGGTTTACTGTTGGGAATTGAGATAAGAATAACAAGAGTATGTTTAGAGAAGACAGTTGTGGCTTCAGTAGCCTCTGCCTCTTTAAAACATGTATATGCTGAACTGATTTGGTGGATTACCAGAAACATCGAGAATTTTTTTTTCTAAAGGGATGTTTTTGGCAGGAAGCTAAGCAGTATTTTGAAAAAAAGACACAAATTTTCTAGTAAAAACACACCAATCGGAAGGTAAGGGTGCTTTTCACTTTTTTTTTTTATTTTCATGGGTTTGGGGGCTGCTTTGGTACACAAGCTTCCTGTCTGAATTTTTATTAGAAAAATTAGATAAATTCTGTGTTGCTTTTTTTTTTTTTTAAGTAACAGTGATTCTAATTCTTGTCTATGAGGATTGCATGAAGCTAATTAATATTGGCAAGGTGTTTTAAAGATTCGTATGTGGGAAGAGAGATGAGTAAAGCAATTTTTGCATCAGTCTTAAATGGGGGGGAAGAAAGAAAAGTTAACATTAAGGCATAGTTTTGTGGTTATGGTGTGACTCACAAGAAAGACTTGGGCCATCTGACATGTACATTACAAACAGTTGTAAAAACATACCATTAGATATCCACAATGTGTAGTGGGCTGAGTTAATGTTATTTTGAATCCATAACGTTAAAGTTATCTGGCACAGTGAGTATAACTCCACAAATCAAACATTGTATTATTGCTTTTTTGTTTTACATTACATTGTTGTCCCTGATGGACTAGGTCCTTTCTGATCAGCTCAGCAGTGAAGTTTTAATCTTGCCTTTCATTTGTTCAGTGTCACCTAGCTACGCTGACGCCAACCGGGGCTTTTTATTTGAGTCAGGATTTAGATAGACTTCAACAGAGAGAATACAGTGATGCGATTAAAATTTTTATAATTATGCACAGTGTTTTACAATATGCATGCTTGTTTTCTTGCTGTTTTCCTGTATATGGAAAATCAAATTTCCAGAAGGTTAGATTTATGTTTAAATGTGATTATATGTTTAAGTTTTCCTTAATATATCTCTCAATCTCAAGTTGTGCGGTGATAATTTTCCCTGATGTGAACCTTTGCATAAGTATAATTTGAACCTATTGGACTTACACCTACATCTGACATGTAGAAACAAGTCTTATATCTTCCTAATGCTTCATATACTGTTAAAATTTCTTGGGAATCTTTGTTCAGAATTTGAATTTGTGTGTTTTGTTTTCAGTTTTTAAAAGTAATGGCTTTTGTAATGGATTCCTTAGCTTTAGTCTCAGCTCTGAAGGAGACGTTATAGACATTTAATAGCTTTAAAAGAAGCTTTTTGGAAACTACAGTGTCTATGGTACATGCTATATGTAAGAGGGGTTTTTGTATTTTCATTTTAGAGAAGGTTTTTTTTTTTTAGATGAGCTTTTTTCACACCTTTGTGATAAAGAGTGAGCTTTAGGGTCTGGTTCAGGTTCTGTTTAATCTTAGCTTTAACACAGTTAAGACTTCATTCTGTGTTTAAATCGCCTCGCAAAAATAATTGATTCCATCTATTGTTTTTTACCTGTGTTTGTAAGTCAAATACTAAGACTTTGGTAGGTTGATACAGAAACTATGAATGGCATGTTAAAAAAAAAAAAAGTCTTCTCCATAGGTAGCAATTGTAACAAGTGGGATTTGGTTTGAGAGGCTGACCATGTCTCCTACGCTGATAATAAGAGGAAAGTACTTTTCAGAGTGCACAGAGAGATGGCTCAGGCAGTCTTGAAAGCTAGGAGTGTTGGTTTTTTTGGGGGGGAGGTTTTTTGTTAGATTTTTCTAATACAGGTACTGAAGTTAGGATCATAAAGGAAAACATATGTCAGAGATGCTGATTTATCCCAGTTAACACTCAAATAATTTGCAGCCACAAGAGCTCAGTGTTTGTGTAAACCAGGCTGCATTTATGTAATGATGAATTTAGTTGTTTAACGGGGGGGGAGGGGAGGAAAAAAAAAAAGGCCAATGAAGTATTTTGGGGTCTAAGACTTTCCCCTGCTGTATTTAAAGAGTATATTAGATGTGTTTCTTCTGCAATAATGAAAAATAAATCATAGCTGAAACAGGCAAATATTGGGGCTTTTGAACCTTCAGAGTAGTGTTTTGGTTTTGTTCATAAATACAACAAGCTTTAGTTTCTGTGAAGCAGACATCTCAGTGAAAATGGGAAAAGCTGAAACCAGCACAGGCAGGTGTTGAGCAAATGTCTCCAACGAGCTCTCACAAGGGTTGTGTTGTAGATCTTCAATTCTTTTTATTAGTCTGCTCAGAATCTCACTTCTCAGATTTGGACTTAATTGCTGGGTGATTCTGTGACATAAGCATCCAGATGTATACCTGATGCTTAAATCTGATGCCAGCCAGTCTTCCAGGAAAGATTTGTTTACCGCTTGTGCATACTGGGCTCGCTCAGGTACCTTCTCCTCAGAGCTGGTATATTGTTGCTTCAAGATAATTTTAACTGACAAAATTACTAGACCACACACTTTGGGGTATTTAGTTATATCTTTTGAACCACACTTACAAAAACATAGACGACTTAAGTGTTCCAAAAGCATGAACTTTTTCAGCCTCATCAATTATTTTTAATATTAAAAGTCAGCAGATGGAGCCAAAGGCTTGTAGAAAAATTACTTGTGCTGAATGTATATTAAACCACAAAGCCCACTAAGTTTAGCTAATAATGTTTCTACTGAAATTTATAACAGCAAAGCTATTTATTTGCTGCTAAACCTCATACTAGCATCCCTTTTTCATTCCCTTGTCTCTGTGCAGAGTGAGAGCTCACCCCTTCGTATGCTGGGGAGTCTAACAAGACTAAAAAGAGTGAAGTTTGAGTGTGGAATCTGACTTTCTTTGTAGATTTACATCTGTGGAAGGTTTTCTGCAGCATTGGTCACCACTTTATCAGAAAAAATGGTGTTATATTTTGTCAATATTTTTAATTCTACGAGCACAGTAACTGGAATCCACTATTGAGGGTTAGATTGGAATTCATTACAACCTCATTTTCATTATTGCACAGTTGGTAAGGTACTGGGGTTTCATGTTTTTCTTCTCAAGCAACTGAAATAAGCCTTTGCCTTAGATAACATGTCAGACTTGATAGCCTAATAGGCTAACCCTATGCTTTTTTAAATATTAACATCCTTTTGGGATTTTGAATAATATCTTTAGAAAAATAAGGGGATGGAATGTTTTCCAAACAGTGTGCAATTTAATAAAATAAAAAAACCCAAGGGCAATAAGTGGTACCTACCTTTTGCAGGAAAAGGGAGAAAAAACTGTCATAGTTGTAAAATATGATATCCAAAGGGGATGCAAGAAATGATGATGCTGACTGAACAGAGAGTATTCTAGTGGTACAGTATTGTTTTGCCTTTTAGTAAAGACAGAAAAATGAAAATATTAAGTGACTAACGGCAGCCATTTTGTCCAACTATTAAACTTAACTTTAAAAATTCTTTTTCCTCTAAGTCTAATCTGAAGGATTATGAAATGTACATATGTTACACATAGAACATAGAGTAAGTGGTATACAAATGTATGCTTAAGTATTGCATGGGGGTTTTTTTTCCCCTCATTTTTGTTCTACTGATTCTTGAAACTAGATCTCTTTAGTTTGGAGCAAGCATCTACTTAGAGTGACTTTGGAAACTTGGCTTACTGGCCAAGTTAAAATCTTTTCTTATTTTTCTGTTTATCTTTGGCCTCACCTGTGTTTAAATTATTTTTCCCCCACTCCTCCTGTTGAAAGACAGTGATAAAACTTCAACCAGTTGTACCTGCTTGCTGACTTAATTTCCTCTAATCAACATTGGCTGTAGTAGCAAGAGTTCAACATTGACATTTTTCTTTTGAATGATATGATCAGTTCTTAGTTTCAGATTCACTCCTGACTTACTGTAGGCTTTTCTAGTTAGACATTTTTCTTCCTAAATAAAGGTACCCCGTCATTTCCAATAAAATTATATTTTCTTTTCAAGCCATTTGAATTGTGCCAAAAAACTCATAAAATACAGGACTGGAGGGTGCATCCTGAATTATATTTTATTCCAGTCTCCTAAAATTTCAAGTAACTAAATCTCACTGTGATGAGTTATCTTCTGTATTTATATTTACTGTAGAAGAATATTAATGCATCTTTTAGAATAAAGAGAATATAAACTTGCGACATAGGAAGACACAGTGCTTTTTGCTATGTTTAAGAGATTTCTGGATATACAGTCCAAGTTCAGCATTGATTTGCACTGAGATAAATGCTGATATCCTCTGTGTAACATTGCCCTTAAAGATGAGAGCGAATGCTGTTTTGGTTTTTGAGAGAACGTTTTGATGAAGAACAGTTGGTAGATGTGGTGGCCGGTGCAGTGGGGTCTCCTTAGCAGAGACACCGTACAAAAAGCAGCGGTAACTTCCTGGTGTTACAGTGGTGTGCGTTTTCAATTGCAAGTTGTTGCCTTTGTCTTCCTTTAAAATGCTCTTCTGATACACTAGGTATCTCTCCTAGATTTTAGTAATGAGCAAACCTAACTGTGTGGTTTTTAATTTTATACGTTTTTTTCAGAGATGTCTACCTCCGTGGTGTGTGTGTGTTGTCCTTGCGCATTTCTTAATAATTTGAAGTTGAGAAGGTGCATACAATGACAACATATAATGTATCAAGAGAGAAAGTCATGATGCAGTTTTGTGCTATGGAGGAAGTACATAATGCCCCAATATTTTGCGGGAACGGGAGCTGCGAGAGCTCGTGACTACAGTGAAAAATCTGCAAATGAGGAAATCTGGTCATGAAGAAGTACTTCTAAAAAATCTGATGGAACTTTTAAAACTACACCGGCAAAAAAAAAAAAAAAAAAAATCCCAAATAATATAGTGAATAAGGAAAAATTTTTGCATTGGTGGATAGGCTAGATAAGCTTCCTTTGGACAGGATCCAGTCATCTCAAAGAATTTCTTGTGGCCTGCACACTTTGGATTACTTGTAATTTCAACTTTAATTTGAAAAGAAAAGGTTCTAGCTTTCAAGACCGTGAGGGAGTGATAGTTGCAGTTTTCCAATCCTGACTGCAGACAGAGCAGAGACATGTGAAATCTTCTTCCAGTCTTGGAATGTTAATTTTGAAGCCTAATTGTGGTACTTTGAAATGTCATTGGCCATTTCAGTGAAGGTCGTCTCGGCATGTGTGACTGGGCATGTAACAGCCGTGAGACCCAAAGGATAGAAAGTGGAAGATTCTGCAAGGAAAGAAATCTAGCAGAAGAAGAGATATACATAGATAGAGGAGGAGAAGGAAAAAAAAAAGAGAGAGAAACAAAAGGCAAGAAAAGCTGGTTTTGGTGTGCCACAATACTGTATAAAGTATTCAAAGATTGTTCTTTGCTATGTGAAAAACCTTTACATGCTGGCATTAACAGGCCACTCTTCTTTCATAGGCTTCAGGATGCCCTCCTTACTTTCACCAAGCTTCTGTCGTTGGTGATCTGTTGTCAGGTATTTTTGTGTGATGGCTCTAGTGCTGTCTTGTCTGTTACCCATGCATGTTGCAACCTCAGTGAGCCTATTTTTAAGGTCCCTTTATGGGCCACATTTGGTTTCCTTTTAAAAGACCCATAATGGATTAAAATAATTTATAAATTGACAGCTGTTGTCCATCTCTTCCTCCCGACTGATGACCATTTCCTTATTGTTGATAAATAAACTCCCAGAGCAGATCTTCCTCAAGTTTGTTTTTGTGGTTTTGTTTTGTTTTGTTTTTTAATATTCTGACAGAGTGAATCCCAAAACAAGTCAATAAATAAAAGCACCAACGGAAGCAAAGTTGCATTTTGTTCATAGTTTATCCTGAATATTTTGGTAACATCACATTAGCCAAGGAAATCCTGTTGAGCATTCACTGTGCCTCGGTGGTACTTGCACATCTCTGCAGGATGGGCTTGTTCCCTTCCTGGAGCTGCAACAGGTTTCTCATGTCCCAGGTTTCTGTTACAGGCCTCTGTGATACTGGAAAATGAGGGTACTTGATTTAAATAAGAAATTAATTTGCACAGATGTTCAGAAATACTGAAATATGTTGATGCTGAAGTTTGTTTGGATCTTGATGAAGGTTTAAAAATCATGTCAGTAGGACTGCCACTAAAAAGACAGTGTGCGTGTGTAAAATGTAGAAATATTTATTCACCTAATGACAGTTGAGAGGTTTAGGCAAATAGAAAGTGTGTTTAGAAGATAATAGTTTGGAGTTCTATCGTTTGAATACAGCTCCTGGCTGTCATTGTCAGAATATACTAGGTATGCCTGCAGCATGCATCGGGAATTATTTCTTTTATAATCAAGCCTAGGGTTTTTTTCAAATTGGACAGTTCTTCCTTAGCAAGTTAACAAATCCTTGAGAGGCAAAGAAGTCACAACTCTGTCTATTGTAAATGCTTGTTGTATCAGAGGTGAGGGACCCTTTTCATGAGTTAATCAAAAAGACCTATGCAAACAAGCAAGAGGATTTTTTTCCTCAGTCAGTCATACAGTTACAGAGCCTGACATTGTTAGGTGAACCTTCGTGATCTCATAGGCTACTGCATACTCTTGTGCGCCAGACACCTCTTAATAAAAACGTGGGGCACTGGATACGCAAATTCATAGCAGCTGTCACAGCTGGGCTGTGGTGAAGTTTGGTCAAGACCCTTTGAACTTTTTATTTCACACTAATCCCATTTAGTGTGATCAATATATGGACCTCCAGCTCCTAGGTCTGTTAATTAGGTGTCAAGTGTTGGGTTGGCCAGTGTCAGGCTGTAAAATACAAACACAGAAGAGACAATCAGTAGGGAAGTGAAGTGTTTATTGTCTGAATGTATAAGAGCTATGGGTTCTGAAAAGTTGCCTTCCTAGTCTGAGATGTCCTTAGGGATCTTGAGTCTTTTGTTTCTCTCAGTAAAGTAAATGTATAGTTAAATAAGCATTTTACCAAAAATATTGGTGTGTTTGGGGGCTGCAGAATAATGTAAAAGATCCAATTCTACTAATAATTTGATGTTGGAGTAGCTCTTTGCTTACCTTCTCCCCCCCTTTTTTCCCTGTTAATAAAAATGCTTAATAATTGCTCTGGTAACTATTTGCATTGGGTTGTTTAAGGTGGGAGTCCTTTCTTGTTTTGCTTATGTACATCTAAAATGAAGCTTCTAAGACTTTACAAATATTTATTTTAACTTGTGCTTCGTAGCAGTCAGGGAATAGACAGGATAACTTAGATCTTCATTTCCCCGTCTCAAAGAATCTCGGGAGTTTTTTGAACTCCCCCATCTTTAGTTCTCTATCATTTAGGGAAGGATAAATATGTGGAATGATATTTCAGCTTTCATACATTTTTGGGTTCCCTTATTTCAGTCTTCCAGTGACAGAAAGGACTGGGGAGTTGTGAGTAGTTTGTTTCATGTCCTTTGAAGAAAACCTTAAATTTATAATCCCAGATCAGACCTTTCCTATAACTCGCGCAACTCATCCTGTTAACTGTTTTAATATATGGCACCGCTATTTCATTAAACAACATCCAGGAATAATTAGTTCAGCAACGATGCCTCAGAACAAAAGCCCTTGATTTCGTTTAACTTTATAAGTTGGTCTCTTTTGATCTGCAAGAACACATCTGGGGCCTTTAAGAAAGAAGAAAGAAAAATATTAAATGTTTAGTAAGGCCGTTGGTGAAGGTTTCAAAGCACAGTAACCCTTTGGTACCAGGATGTAGCTCAGAGGCAAAGAAGTGTGAATTTCTTATTTCGTAAGATATCACATGGCATCTCTATATGGTACATGCTGGTTTTGCTAGCTGCATTTTGGCTTTATTTCCAGTTTCAAAAGATGCAGTCTCTTAATTCTTTCCTCGATTTTTCTCCTCCATTTTTCTTCCCTTCTGCCCCCTTTCTTCCCCAGCTGCATGGATTAATCAGAATCATTACTGTAAACATTACTTTTTTTTTTTTACCATGTATCTGTGCTTTAGAATTTGGTTTTGCTATCTCAAACTTTGCACCGTATCGCTTTGTTCCTTTAATAGCTTAGTATTATTTGCCAAGATGGTAGGGATAAATCCATTTGTTCTTTACTCTCGACTCAACTGCTGAGATTTGGAAAATATACAGTGCGGAGGATATAATTTACTCATCTAATCTTAATCAATGTTACTGACTTATATTAGAAATTGCTTACCAGTTGAACTTTCTTAAGATTTGCCACCAAAAAAATCTTAAGGAAAATATAGATTTTGTATACCAATTGTGTTTTATCTCATAAAAAGGATTATTGTGAAAAATACTTGACGGATAGTAATTAATTCCTTTTTCTTTTCTTCTCTTCTCATAGTAGAGGTAGCCTTTGTTTTGATTGTAATTAGTACAAGGAATTCACTAGGAGTAGTACTGTATCATTTGATTTGTACTGATGTGCATACTTGTGTTTGCTTGTTTGTTGCGTGGCACTAGAGTGCTGCTGTGTTTATAATCCACGTATTTCCTAGAAAATGTACAAATCATCACAGCTAATGTTAATGTTTGACACAGCTAATGAAGCCTACCAGATCATTCAGTAATTATTCATCACCTTTGTTTCATTTTGTGTAAATCATGGCTTCTATTAATGACCTTATTTTAGAGAAGGGGCAGGAGAATTTTGTTCACAGGAAAGAAATGAGCAAAAGAACTTTGTTCTTGTTTTTCCCCTCGACCTGTCAAAATGCAAGTAAAAAGAGCTGAAAATACTATTTTTCATTACAGGTTTTATTTTTAAATGCAGCTTTATGTTCATTCTCTGTTTGTTTTCCTTAGTGAGCCTTTAACTCCAAGGTTATGACCCAATAATGACCTCCTCTTTCCACTCTCAATTGCTTTTGACCTACTCCATTAAGTAAAAAGAAATAACCTAACAGAAGGGTAACCAGATCACTGCTACCACACCAAGGAAACAGGCAGGCTTGGGGATGCTCTTCTTTAATCTCTCTATCCACAGAGCCTTCATTTTAATTTGCAAAATTGAACCCAGATCGAGAGCAGTAAAGCCTGAATACGGTAAATATTCATGCCTCAGTGATCTAGAGTGGCTCCATTACATTTCAGAGATTGGGAGAATTACCTTTTGGATTATGTATATTCATGGGCTGATTTTTATTTGAGATATAATATTACTCACATTGGGCTACATGTCGCACATTCTACCAAAACCAGCCTTCTCACAAAGCTCCAAATGTTCCTTACACGTAAAAGTTTTACTTCTTTACCCTATAGTTTCCTCCCTTTTATGCTTTTCAAAGACTGGTAGTAAACAAATTTTCTTTTAAAGAAGAAGAAAAAAATCCCAGTAGAAGTTCTTCTATAAAACCTTCAACTCTGTGTTTACTGTGATATATTCTTTTGCATGTGACTTTGAAGTCTTCGGATAAAAGTATTATTATTGTTCTAAACCTAAATCTCTTTAGAAAAAAGAATTCAGTTCATTCTGTTGGAAGAAGAAAATTCCATTCAGCCTTTCTTTAACCTATCATTTTGCGTTGGTTTTGACTTCTTTTTGGATTTTTTTCTTTGAAAAATGTTTTATTGAAATATTTTTTGATAAGTTGCAGAAATCTTAATTGGTATGTAAATGTTAAGCTTATTCTATGTCATAGTTTTACTATGGGTCTGATGTTCTCTGGCTAGATACTCGCTGGCTAAACTCTCTGGCATATTATGCTTTTAAAATGCGTGCTTTGTCATCTGTCGTGATAGATGGCACAAGCAGTACCACTTAATTTAAGGATGCTTGACATCTTAAGATTCCTTTCTGATTACAAAAAAACTGTGAGAGATTTTAGTCATTTGGAGATGAGAGGATGTATAGTAGGTGTCTGGCTTCTGCTTTGTTCCACACATCCCTGGAGTGTGGGGATCTTTTCCTACCTACAGCCCCAGGCATTCAACGCGTACATCTGTTATGCTCTTTTGGCCAGAGGAATAAAAGGGGATGTGGTCCCTCCCCTGTGTGAATAGATTCACCCAAATCTAGAAGAGGCAATGCAGAGAGAAAATAGAGGTGCATTGGGGCTCGGTGCTCTTGGTGTTCCCCTTGTGAATCCCAGGTAGAGGAGGAGATGTAAGGGGTGGAAGCCGAAGAGCATATTAACAACATGTAATTACTGGGAAATACTGCAGGGGCAAATCGTACTTGACCAGCCTGATTGCCTTCTGTGGCAAAACGTAGAGACAGCAAGAATCATGACTTTAGTAAGGCTTGGGAAACATCTCTCTCAGCATTCTCATGTGGAAGCTGGGGAGGTATGGGCTGGATTTGGGGGTTTTGGTGCGAGTTGAAAATTGGCTGAAGTGGTTGAGGCTATTGGAAGCTTTGCTGTGAATGAGGAAAACTGATATGAAATGATAAATATTCTGAAAAATCAGCCTTTTGCTTTCAAAAACTGGATGTTGAGTTTTTTCTTGAGAATTGGATTGTGACAAATTATGTAGTTGTTTCCTATCTGCAGTGAGGCGTAATGCCATGTTGTATGACAAGGGTGACGAGATTACTGAAGTTTACCAAATAAATACTCCAATAAGATAGCATACATGTAATACAGTGTGATTTGATGGTTTACAGTAAATAATGAATTCAGGGCAGTTCAGTCATGAGAAGAAAGTAAATAGAGGATAGTTTTCTTATTCAGTGAGCTTTGTCCAGCCTGAGCATGGGAGGATTAGGTTCTGGTGAAAAAATTTGAGATTATATACTTAAAGGCTACAGGAGAATGCATAGGCACAGAAGGTAACTTAACTTCATGTGCAAAATCTTAATCTTAACACTTGCTAGTTTTTGATTTGTGATCGTGTGCATGAATATAGCATACATGTAATTTAAATTAAAATTACAGTATTAGAGCAGCATGAGAGTAAGATCGTTGACCTGCTGCTTTATTTACTGGATGCATAGCCATATTTTAGATACTGTGCAAGGAAATAAGCTAAAGGGATTTTAGTGTCCCCTTTTATATTGCTTTATTCCAGTGTTGCAGTGCAAGCTCTTCAGGCTGTGGTGTTATTTTATCAGGAGGAAGAGTATATTAAATAAAATCTGATAGCATGTGTGTGGCATTACATAAGCACCACAGGGGTCATGTGGTGAATGCCGTTACAAACTTCACTTAAAAAAATTAAGTTAAAAGAATCATTCTGTGTGAAATAGTTTTTTCCTCCAGATGCTATGTTCCTTTCCCATCTGGAGGCAAAGTGAGGGTGTGGACAAATAATAGATTCTAGAAACATTCAAGATCTTTCAGAAAATTGTTACTAAGCCACATGATCTTGGTGGCACTCACTTACCAAACTTTTACTGAGGTTTCTACTCTTTGTAGTTGGTCCTAGCTGCCGTTGTGATGTTGACTCAGAAGAGATGGCTTTCCACAATCTGAGCAGCGGGCAAAGTTTGCATCGTGTGATTGCTGTTCAGCAATGTACTATTGACACCTCCTGTTTTATCTCCATTTTATGCTGTTCTGAAATCCTGGTTGAAGATTTGGAACTAATGTTTCTCGGTGTTCATTGAAATACGACATGAACTGCAAAGGCATCTCAGAGAATTAAGAAAATATTCCATATCTTAATTTTTAAAATAAAAGATTTTTTTTCATGTGGATGGAGTAGGGCAGAGGCCTTGACTCATCGTTTTTGAATGCTCGTTGTTGCTGTCTTGTGCCTTGACAGCCTAGGTGTCCTTTTGACACTTTCAAGCAGGAGTGGTTTACCTTCTTCACTAAACACATTGCTGCATACTATACATCTATAGGACTCAGCTTTGCTTGTGAATGGTCATCCCTCACAAAGCAAAGAATTCAGCATGCTTCACGTTTAGAAGAGAATTTATGAAAAGATGTGCTTACATCTCAGAGCAGTCTTATGTTTGGATTAGAGCTTTGTTTAATTGCCGTATATGTGCTTAGACAAGGGTTGGCTGAAAACTAAAAATTGTGGTAGCCTTTCAGACAAGTGGGCTGCATTTTTTTGACAGCATAGCTTGATATCCTCTGACCACCAAGAGGTGATACTGGAAGCAGGAAGATGAGACGCCTTATTCTTTACTTGGATTTGTAGTATAGCAATAGGGAGGAAGACAGTCATTGCTTTCAAAAGCAGCAGATACGGGATGCGTTTTGGTCGTGCATTTGGGCCTTAAAGGTTTGCTGCTCCTCTTCAGCTGTAAGCAGGCACTTGTACTGGAAGATACTAAGGTGGTGTTTCTTGTATTTGGCACTCTGCTGCAATGTATGGTCAGTTTATGCCTATCAAGTGGTTTTTTTTCTTGTTTGTGTGCTGATTCAGGCAGGCTTGTTCTTGATGTGTTCCTAAACCTCAGGGCTGAAATGGTGCTTTCTTCATTTATCAGTTCCTCTCCCTTCTTGGATGTAAGTTTAAAGATGCAGCTCTTAGCAGCTGGGCTCTGAGAGGTGATCTTTGTTTTAAACTGGTTGGAGTCTTCTGCATTTAAAGTGGGGTCTGGTTTTTTTGTAATACATATGTAATACTCCTTTTACAAATGCTGCATTTATAATTAGTATCTTCTCTAATAGATTATTAAGACTAATTATTTTAACTTTGCAGTTTCTCATCAGTATTACAGGGAAGTATGGTTGCTATATCTTTCATATCAGAAAGATGCACTCACAGCATTGGGAGGCAGCAGGATGACTAGGTTCTTATCTAAAGAAGCTATGAGCAATGGCATATGGTTGATAACTTAATGGAAGTTAGATAAATAAAGGAAAAGAAGCTCTGACATATCAGGGGAAAAAGTCATTAGTGGACTTTTTCTGTATCCTGTTTTCTATTAGTCTGTACTAAACTGCTTTGAAAATCTTAGTGGGCTTTTCCTTTGGTCTTTAAATATCGGGTTCTGTTCTTATATTGAACACATTTGTTTATCTCAAGGGCTGAACTGTTTGGGTGCTTTTGGTTTCCATTTTGCATTTTTTTAATCTGCATTTGAACATATAAACTTCTCTTTTCTCACCCTTTTTATAGACCTTTACATAATGCTTTAGGAACATTAATGTGATTATACAAATAAAATTTAAAAAGTGAAGCAAATCCCTTTGCAAGTGATGTAAGATTTCAACGCGTGGCTCTTGATTTATATGATGAGATATAATCAATTCCCTTGTGCCATTATTAGAAAACAAAACGTGAGTGAATTTCTTAGCAAAGTTTGTGGAAGTTTTATAATGGTATCCAAGTTTTCCATGTTTACCTACGTTGTTTGCATGCAATAAAGTCTGTCTCTTTAAAGTTGCACTCAATATTGTTTACTTTCTTTCTGTGTCTGAATGCCTAATTCCCTAAAAGAAGAGGAAAATATGTCTCTATTTAGTGGATTGCTAAAACGGGCCTTGCACTCTCTTCATGGACAAGATGAGGTAGAAGTTGCTTTACAGACAGCATTTTGAGGACAAAAATTGGGTGCTCAAATGCAAAGAAATGCCAAAGATATTGGTCATAGCTGGTCTCAGTTACAAATTCCTATTGATTAGGACAGAACTCTGGAGTATTTAACATCATTCTGTTGGTAGGTGGGTGGACTGAGTTGATCCAGCCTCAACTCTCTACTTGAAACTTCTATTGCTGTAAAGCTAAAGAAAATATGTGAAAGTTTAGAACTGTGCCATAACTTGTGGGGATCCCTTACATTGGGAAACCGGATATGCATAAGAGAAACAAATCTAATACTGAGGGCCAGTTGCATCCTTTTCAGTGCTTCCAGGTTTGTATTTTAAAGGCCAGACAAAACAAAGATGAATTTTAGTTATGTACTTCAGTCTCTTGGAGAAAAAAAAAAAACACAAACCTACATTTAGAGTATTTTAAACCATGGACGAATGTCTCTGTCAGTCGGGGTCAGAGTGAAATGGAATGAAATACTGTACTGGTGTTCATGGTCTGCTCAGAAAACAGGAAGTGAGTGATTTAGAGCTGCTCTGGCTCTTGTTACTTGATCCAGTGGGTGCAGATCAACTCACTGATTCACTTCTCTGCTGCTTCCACGTCTGACCTTTTGAAGGAGGTGCGATTCCAGCTTGGTTCTTGTGTGATCTAATCCACCTCCCCCAGTCACTGTAGCGTTGTTCTGGTCAGATTCTAATTCCTGCATACGTTATGCTCTTAGAACAGAGTTTATGGTCAGTTAAGATGCTATGCTGCATACTCCTTTTACAGTTGATTCGGTATCGAGAATATGTAGGAAAAAAAGGAATGGGCTTGAATGTGTTCTTCCCATTTGCTTTCTTCTGTCCTCTTACATGAGTATGGTAACTTTAGATACAAGAATAGATACCATGAATATAAGGGGAAAAACTGTTTACATTTAAAACAAATATAGATGGGCTGATTAAATCATCCGCAGGGTACTGGATAGGTCAGCATGAAGTGCTGATTTTCAGAGGTTGAGTAATGTAGTATTTTTACCTTCACATGTCTCAGGACCAGCAGACCTGTCTGAAAGCCAGACCCCACTGCAAAGATATCAGGTGATTCTTAAAGCTCTGAGCACAGCCAGGGTGGGGGGCTTGCCTCCCATGAGGCAGTTGGGGGCAGCATAGATAATCTGCTTTGGTTGGGGGGAAAAAAGCTTTACTTTACATGATTCTGCAGATTATCAGTGTTTTTTTTAATTAGGATAGTGTTTTCTGAAAGAGAATTAGTCAGGATCCAAGACTTTTCTTGAACTTGCATTGGAGACTGTGAGGATCATCAGCAAATGTATGAACGGGAGCAATCCTGTTAAAGCCTCATGCAACACTGGAAAATACTCTTGGATCGATACTCCACTGCAAAGTTTCTCCTACACATAGGAATTACAGCAAACTTTTGTCGTGGAAAGTGACACTTTACAATCGTATACTCTTTTCAATGTAGTTTAACACAGAGAAATGTGGAAGAACACAGCTAGTGTTCTGATACAAGCCAGCTCTCTATGCCATGGTTGAGAACTGCAAATCTCATTGAAAAAGCTTAATCATGTGAAGTGAATCTTTTAAAAGTACTTGTTAGTTCTCCTTCTGATAGTTATTTATGGGCTGCATGTCAGATGCATGAAGCCTAATCATTTGAGTTAATGTAAGGGGAGAGAGTAGGTATAACACTTTTGAGGAATGTTTCATAGATCCCTAATTAAAAGCTAAGATGTATTCTGAGTATACGCATACAAGAATAGGTATTTTTAAACATGATCTTTATTCTTCAATGTTGTCTGAGTTCTGTGAAAGATGTTTCAGATGAATGTAAGTAGACTGTTTTAGAGACTGGCAAATATTTTCTGTAATAATTTCACTGAACTGCTTAGATGAGTAGTTTCTAAAAAATAATATTAGAAACTGGAATATTAATAATAAAATAAAGAAAAAAAATCAAAAAAATCTTTCTATTGTGGCTCCGTGTAAGGTAGAAAACTGCATAGATCTTTTGTGCATCTCCAGTTCCAGTTTTGTCTTGGGGAGTGACAGGGATGGAAGATTCCTTAGTTCTTGTCGGTTTACTCACCCTGTCCATGGTTGTAGAAGATGGAAGACTTACTGCCGGTATTATCACACATGAAATCACTGAAGTCTTTCAAACCCCCATGGTTTGGGCTGGTACTTTCCATATGGCAATTTCAATCTTGTTTATTTCTTTGAAACACGTATGTTTAGAAAACCTTCTATTTTTTTTGAAGTCCTTAAACATTACTTGTATCACCAGTGTTGCAACTATCATGTGGAGAGGGAGGGGTAGGTTATAGTGAATGAAAGAAGGAAGGGTTTGATTCAAGCCACCATACTTCCAGCCTTCAGAAGTTCAACCTTGGAAGTGAATAGAGAGGTGGAGGTAAATGCTAAATTGTTTCTCTCCAATCCATCTAGATAGGTTGTACTGTCTAGGAGGTTTGGCTAAAGGGATAACGAGTATATATTTGAATACAAAAATGCTTGAAACTGAAATCCTAGTGAGTATTTAGAATGGCCTTTTAAATCTGTTCTGACATTAGTTAAGATCATATCAAACTATTTTGGTCCAGGCTTTTTAGTGAGGGGTTTTTCTCTTACGTGAACACACCTCTTGATCTCCTTTCTCGTAATATTCTGTGGATTCTCCAAGAATTGGGCATTGATGTGGCATTTGATTTGAAAAATGTTGCAAAAATAACTTACTAAAATCTGAAAAAGGACGTTTCTTTTGGGTTTGGTTAGCAGCCAGAGATCCGGGGAACCCAAACAATATTTATAGTGGTGAAGCTCGTGGCCATTGTTATGTGTAGAATTATCATTTCAAGAAGGAATACAGGATTTTTGTTGTTTTCCAGAAGCTGTGCAGCTGCTAGATTTTTTCCTCCCTTTTTTAAAATCTGTTTTCTTTATATTGCCTGTGACTTATTTGCTGACTTATTTGGAGAGCTCTTTATATTTCAGTTACTGAAGGTTTTAGTTTAACCAATAGACTTTTCATCTACTCCTCTATTTTGATCTAAGTTTATGCAATTTGTTCCCCTCTGAGTCTTTCTTCCTTTTTTTCTACAGTATTCTCTTAGTATTGTTTAATTTGGTGAGGTTGGGAATAGGCATACAAGGATTTGTCTGAAGCCAAGTACGACGTCCTTCATATAGGGCAGCAGGCTTTGTAGAAAAGGAAAAGGTGAAAAACATAGTTTTGTTTCCACTTACGCATTGCATCCAAGATGCAGGAAAAAAGCTGATGTTTTCAGTATTATCCTGTAAGTAAATAATTCTGTGATTAAAATTAATAAGGTTAACTTTTCTGGACTGTTTGGAGTTGTCTAACCTAAACGATGTGTTCTACACTGTGTGACATACTGAGAACGAAGCCCGGATCTGCTGAGTTCAGTCCTTTGGTTTGGGATTCTCTTCATCAGTGCTTGTGTATTTTGGTTTCTTACTTTCAAGAGTTAGAAGATAAATGGGGTGGGCCAGGATTAGAAGATGGTCTACTAAGGGACATGCAGTGGTTAGAGATTGATTTGAGAACAGTTCCAGCTGAGTAAGACAGATACTAATGGTTTGAATGCTGAGAATTGTACAGTAGCATTTGACAGAACCTTTTTGATAGCTGTAGAATTGGTACTAAGAAAAGGGAGAGAGAAGAAGAAATTATACTGAGAGTTGAGATCTGTTCTAGCAGTGTTATTGTTCTGTAAGCATTCACAGTATAATCTCTTGATAAAGATACTGTTATTGATAAAGATAGACTAAAGAAATGATTTCTGGAACGGAGCATTCCCATGGAGAGTTCAGTTCTTGGATCTGAATTTTGAGGTTTCAGCCCTTCAAAAATATGTTGTGTATAACTTTTCTCTACTAAGGACTTTTGTCCAAGTACTTAATATTTATTTAGGGGATAAATTTTTTTTTTAATTGCCAAAAACATCATTTCAGTATTAAAAGCTTGGTGTCTAATGTAGGGACTTCAAGCAGAGTAGTTACCTATCTGAGCATTAGTATGGATGCAACAGGTAGCAACATAAACATATCAGAAAAAAACATTTGGTTACATGCAAACTGGGGGGAAGGGGGGAAATCTTATAAAAAGATGGTTTGCAGAACTAAAAGAAAAGCCAAAATGAAGCCTTGTTAAACTAAACTGGTTTAGTCTGATCAAGCTGAGCCTAGATTGATGATCTTTAAAAGCTTGTTTCATTCTTCTCTTCTCCTTGAGAACGCCTTGAAATAAGTAATACAATAGCAAGCTTATTAAGGTCAAACTTTTATAGCATCTGGGAAGAGCTAAATAAATTTTAAATATAAGTGGTGGCCAGTGCTGCACTTTTCCTACGATAATCCTAACAGATGGAACCCCACATTTTAGTGACAGTGATGCTAGCCATATATTTACGAACACTTAAATTTTTGCAAGAAAGCTTTGAGGACTTTTTTTTTTTTAACATATGGAATGTCATAGACTAGGAGATGGTAGATTTTTGTATTACTAATTATTTTGCAGTGATAGTTTATAAGATTTCATTGTGCTTGGTGTTGTACAAATACATTATAAGGAAAGGTTTTTTGTTCTGCACATTTTACAGTTGAACTCAACCAATTCAAAGATGCCTATGAAACGATTTTCATAAAAGGGGTGGGAAAGCATGGATGGGTATTGTGGTGCTACACTTTTGATGGTGCAGGTGCTTAAGGGGAATACATTGAGTAAGCTATTCCATGGTGTGGGTATATCTGTTGATTTGCAGATAGTATGTAGGTATTGCAGCACAGATAATGCAAATATTAACATAATTACGGCCATGATAATCTTAGAGTCTTATGAACAGAAGTAGAACAAGGTAAGAGGCTCAAACCTGTGGCAATTCTAAATGATGGGGTATGTTCTTAGTCTGTTCACTTCCTACTTTTTGAATTGTGGACTCTTCTAGAAGGTCAGTCATCTTACAAGAGAGCATGGTGTGATATGTGGCTTTGTGCTTGTGATGCACTCCTGTACAATTAATTGCTTCATTTTTTTTTTTCTTGCTCTTTCATCAATAGGTGACAAAGAAAGTCAAGTCCATGCAGATGTTCCATACTCCTGTGACTTATGCTATGCAGGGTGACAGAGTAGGTATCTGTGTAACCCAGTTTGATCCCAAACTGCTAGAACGAGGCCTAATTTGCACCCCAGAATCACTTCACACCGTCCATGCTGCAATAATTTCCTTGAAGAAAATCCAGTATTTTCGAGGATCTCTTCAGACCAAGGCCAAGTTCCATATCACAGTTGGTCATGAAACAGTTATGGGAAGAGTGATGTTTTTTAGTCCAGCCCCTGCTGACTTCAATGAAGAAATTCAAGAAAACGTTTTCGATTTTGAAAAAGATTATCTTTATCAAGAGGAATATTTGTCCAAGGACTCAAATTGTTCAGATGAGAATAAAGAAAATGACCAGGCAGAAGTCCAGCTCCCAAGGCAACAGTGGGCTTTGCTAGAGTTTGAAAAACCAGTCACTTGTCCTAAACTGTGCCTTGTGATTGGCTCCAAGCTGGATACAGATATTCACGCAAATACCTGCAGGTTGGCGTTCCATGGGGTACTGCTCCAAGGTATGGAAGACAAGAACTACATGGAGACTTTCCTTCCAAAGCTGAAAGTGTATAAACTGAAGCACAAAGAAGGACAAGTGGAAAGGGTAAGCTCTCTCTTTAGTGCTATACATGGGAAGGGGAAATATTTGTTCTGCGTAAGTACATATATTGGTAAGCTACAGAATTTTCACTGTCATGTTCCAGAGTCTCACATTTTTTCTTATGTTTGTATACCTAGTGTATTACATCTTGTCTGCCTGCAAACAGTCAGAAATCAGTGCTTAAAAGTGACTCGTTTATTCAGTTCAATGCAGTGTTGAGTAATTTGATGCTGGTTTTTCACTGATCCTTTTGGTGTCTAGCCACTCTGTTCTTCCTGCAAACTTGCTTTGTTTGTGTACTTTCCTAAGTGGCTCATCTGTTCTCTTCAGTTGACAAAAGTTCCAGCTTTCCATTGACGTATTTTACATAGTTATTCCGCCGTATGTTGAAAATCTAAAGCCAGTGTAAAACAAATAGAAAGTAGTGTTAGATTAAATAACACAAAGAACACTATTAATTCTTGCATGCATTTTCACAGCTTATTAAATAAGAACCTCAATTATTAACATTTATTTTAGTAGGCAAAAAGAATCTCCTACAAGATGCCTTATAGAGCTATAGCATGCTGAAGTTGGGATCAAGCTTGTGACATGGAGAACTTGGAGCCTTGATTAATGCATGTTGTTTCTGTGTTGCACAGGTGTGCTATAGTGCATGTACTTGACACACCTCATTGTGGTAGAAAATAGAGGTGCTTTCTAGAGGAGTTAGCATCTACAATAAAAATTAATTGGGATTTTTTACTGTCCCTTCATAGATACACTGTCTATAGTGGTTGGTATTATTATATTGCTGTCATAAGTTTGATCTTGGTGGCGGTTACCTTTCAGTAATCAGTGGAGAACCATTTGTTTATACATCCTATAGTGGATTTTTTCATTATGAGTGGTATAGGTGGAGATGTGCAATATATAAATAATTTAATTGCTTACCCCTAAATGAGCAGAGTTGATGTAAACTTGAGCAAATGTTTACTTGATGTATTAGTGCAGTAGGTATTTTATTAACTTTTGGGTAAAGGACTATTGTTTGAAGAAAACATTTAGTGTTCTTACTTCTTTTCAAAATTCCATAAAGCTGTGTTGATTACTGTATAACATATATCCTTACTTTACAGCCCATGCTGCTAATATCCAGAGAGACCTGGCTTACCAACTCCTTTTGTTTCTCTGTGGCTGTAGGAATATGAATGAGAACAGAAGTTTGTGGAGACACATGCTGCTTGTGTTTTGTTTAACTGAAATGAACTGGTCTCGGATTCTTTCTTTATTTTTACTCCCAATGCAAGGCACTAGTCTATGGGAGTTGAAAACATGCAGAGTACCAACTGTGTGAGTGTGAGTTGTCTGACTGGGTTAACAGAGTTTGCTGTTAGCCTCGGTCATGTATTTTTAATTGTTTTTATTTAGTGTTATTTTCAAATCCTTTGCCAGTTTACTTATTCTACTATTGATTTTACTGTGTAAATAATGAAATAACGTTAATCAAATTATGGATATTTTATTTTCTGGTCCAGAAAATAACCAATGAAAGTGGGTTATTGAACATTTGACCAACAGTGTCATTTATTAGGCTGATATATGAGTGAACTGTTTTGATATCTTCCCATGCCTTTTAAAATGTAGAGCTGGGGGTTTTATTATTTTATCCTGTCTTCATCTGTCTCTCACTGTGCGCTATATATGGGCCTTGGTCACTGTCTGTATGAATACTAATTGGCCCTGTAAATGAACAGTTGCCATTAAATAGTCTGTGTCTGCAGGTTAGGTTTGTTCTCGGATTCTGCCTCCTGTGGTACTGTAGATACTCAAGAGTTGGCATTTTCCCTGATGCGTGCGGAAAGGACAGTGAAGCAAATGTCGTAAGAAAAGTTCACGATGTAAAGTCATAGGGGCATGCAGGGACTTGGGAGAGTTGGTGGGAAGAGGATTGTGCCAGTTATAAAGGACCTTCTGGGGAAGTATTTACAGCGTTAGCTGAGGTAACTACTAACTATTAAGTCTATGCTTTTGCAGAGCAGAGAGCGGCAGGAACAATTGGGTGGTACAGTGACTTATTTTAGTACACAAAGTCACTAGCTAATAGAAAATCTGAATCAGCTGGTCCCACCCTGCTGCTGATGGATGGCTGGAGATTATGATCGCTGAATTTAGGGTGTCTATTCTTGGCAGTGATACAGGAAAATTTCTTTCTCTGTTGAGCAAGGAAGCTCCCCCCTCCTCACCTTCCCTGGGGAGGCATAAAAAATAATAATAATTAAAAAATACATGTTACCTTCACGAGAAGTGAACTTTTCCTCCAGGGAATACTGCTGGGGAAAATCAGCTTCATAGCTTCCTGAAAGGGTGGGAGAGAGGGAGGCAGGGGCACGTAATGTCCACCTTCGCGGGTTCAGCATGGGGTGGAAACACGCTCTTGGAACCAGGCTGTAGTGGAATTCAATAGTACCCGTCTGTAAAACGCTGCAGCTAAGCTGATGTGGGCTCTCCCAAGCCCCCTGCTTGCTGCTAGAATTAAAATAAATTCCCTGCAGTTTAACTACCAGTTTACCCAGGAGAAATCAGGCATTTATGGTTTGGCTTTTTGTTCTGATTAATTTCAGAGCACTGATGGAATAGTAAGAATTGTAAATTCATTAAGTTTCAGCATCACAGTACTTTTCTTTTGTGACCCTTGTGCACGGCATGCCCCTGGATTTTAAGGTTTATTTTTTTAATAAAAGAAGAACATTTATTCTCAAAGATTTTTTGGCTCTCTAAGAGCAAAGTGTGACATTTTTGCTGTTACACAATCAAATCTATGAACTGGGTAAACACCGTATTTTAAAAAGGTAAAAAATCATACTTAAACTAGTAAACGGTCTTGAATTAGTACATTTTAGTGAGAAGTCATGCCTAAGCTTCCTGGTTTTTCTCATCTGCTCAAGTGATGGTAAATGTTCTACAAAAATTCAAGTACCCTTGCACTTCTTTTGTACTGCTCACTGTTTCCTTTTGGTATCTTGCCTCTTTAATGCTAAGACTTGAGTAGAGCTTGACACTGGGAGAGAGTATCAAAGCCTTACTACTGTTTTTCACCAGGATCTTTGAATTTACCTGTCTGCAGTGTATTCTTGAGCCTCTCTTTTCACATCCTTGATTATTTATCTGCTGGTTTTTTTTTTTTTTTTTTAAGGCATGTATTACTGTAGTATCTGAGAAATTTGGCTTTAAAACATTTATCATCTGCCTTTTTGGTTAAGTTAGTGTTGTCTGAGATGCTGCATAGTGCAGGAAACTTGCTTCTAACCAGGATGGGGCATTTTGGGGTCTGCACCTATGCTGGGATTGCGTCTTGGTTACGAAAAAGTTGCACAATTCAAACTGGAGTTAGGATTTTATCTGATGTTTTTGAACTGCCATAGAAGTGTGTGGATGCTCCTGTTTTGCTTTAGACCAGAGTTGTTTTGGGGTTGGAGTAAGTCTTTAGGGGTTTGTTTTAAGGAAAATCAAAATCTACCATTCCCTCAGAACTAAGAGAGCACTGGCAAAGGTTTATATTTGCTTAACTTGGTGATTTAAAAATGATGTGAAATACTAGTCCAGTTTTCTCCTGTAAAGGGGACTTAGAGACAGGGGAGAAGTTCAGTGGAAGGAAGTTTCTGTCGAGCATCTTTCTGGCATGGTTATGTGGAGGCAGAGACTGTTGCCCTCTGGACACTTTATTTTTGCAAAACCTTGGCTGCCTGACAGATGTACTTTCGATAGGAAAAAGAGCTAGGCTGGCAACAAGTGGCTTGTACTGATAAAAAGGTAAAAGCAGGGCTGAGTGTGCTATTGTGAACAGCAGTGTCGCTTTGAGCGTGATGTGGGAATCTTCGTGAAAAAAGGGCAAATGAGATGCTGTGAAGTAAGTTTATCCCTCTGAATTGGCATACAGCGGTGTCTGTGAATGTCAGCTTGCTAAACTGAAGCAGGTCAGCAGCCCCTGGCGTCAGAGACAAGCAAATTATGGAGATAAATAGCAACTGTTGTCCTTGGTCTTGTGCTTCTGGTGACGGGCTGCTCACCAGTCAGCTCTTCGCAGTTCTGTGGGCAGAGACTTGTATTAGTCCTAACGCCATCTCTGAAATGTCTTCGTCTCTGAATTTTACCTCTACGCAGCATTGCAGATTAATTCTAGCCTGACTCACGAAGCAGTTACTCAGTTCCTGGGATAAATCCTTTATATTTGTCACGTTATTTGCTCTTTGGCTTCCATGGACATATAGCTTGAGTGCAGAGAGTTTCAACTGAAAGGTGAACTGTAGAAGTGCTTCATGCTTTCCTGCATGACTCAGATATTCTGCCTGTTTTGAAAGTGTTTGCACAAGCAGGATTTATCTTGGGATGGTTGCCACAGGGTCCTATTGTTGAGGATGCTCGTAAATCAGTAGCTCTGTGGCAGAAAGAAAAGGAGAAGGAAAACTCTGGCTTGCTTGCATAGCACAAGCTGCACCTTCTGCACTTTCAAGCTTGTGTAGTGAAAAATACGTGCATGTCTCAGCTGTGATTGTTTCCCATTTTAAGAGTAGCAGAATGTTTTCCTATGAGAGTGGGCTTGTCCTTCCTAAAGATGCTTTCTCTGTGTTCCTCTGACATGAAAAAGAATTAATTCTCTCTGTGTATTTCAAAGTTTTTAATGTATTTTTCTCATTATTTGCCTTGTTCTTAGGCTTTACTTACTTGATGGTAATCACGTTGCACTTGTTTCTTCAGCAGTTTCCTTTCATGTGTCAAAGCTACAGGATGTCCTAGTTTTATTCATAGCCACTCTGTTCCCAAATTTTGTGGGTTGCTGGATAGTGAGTTTTCTTACTGAACTTGTTCTTGTGGGGACTGAGGCCATCATGTAGCTAGCATGCTTAGTTTCTGGAGGATGGAATAATCACTTATTGCTTAATAACAACATGTTACTAATTGTTTGAATATTGGTGTGATCTAAATGTCCCCAAGGAGAAAAGTATTGTTGCAGGAGCAAGATGTGAAAAGCAGGGTAAGTTATCAAGATTTTTATCGGAGCATCTCTTCTGAAGCTTGAATGGAAGAGAAAAAGCTTATCTTTCAGCATCTTTTAGAAGTGTTGGTTTTTCTCTTCTTACAGTAGGATAACAAGAGCTGTGTCAGAGCAAGTGCACTACCTGAGTTGTCAAATGGAAGGTCTCTTTGTCATCATTGCTTAACAGATCTTTCTGGCCTTTCAGAAGAAGGATGAGATACTGTGGAGATGAGTACTAGTAAGCAACTGCAGGAAGTTTGAGAAAATAGTATTTAAATTTGTTGATGACCAGCAATGACCCAGGCTGTCCTTTAGGGAGCTAGACATTTTGAAAAGCAGTGGTTGTGAAAATGACATTTTTTAACAATTATCAGCCATATTTTGTCTTTTAATTCCTTATGGCTTTTTATGAGTGAAAACACCAACATTTAGTTCACAGAGTACGTGTCAAGTTTACAGTAGTTCAGCCAGAGACTTAACTAAACTGCTGGAGGAGGGTACGAAAGAGGAAAAATGAACTCACCCATGAGTGAATAGGAACATCCAATGTGGTTCACTTAGGGGATGAGACCAGACTTCTGGGGAGGTTGTCTTTGCTTGGGGAGGCGGTAAGTTAGTATGGGAGTGCCAAAGTATTCCTGTCTGGAAAGATTCCTGAGTAGAGGATCATGTGTGAGCAACACTGGTACTTTTTTCACTGAATCCTTTCCAGTTATCTTATCAGTAATACCAAAACTTGTTTCATTGAATTGTGCCCGTACATGGTATTTAAAATATTTGCCACAGAAATACTGTTCCATGAGTTTTTCTATTGCATGGTTCCAGTGCCGCTAGGAATGAAGAGAAGTAAATTTTACCAGCTCAGATAGATTCTTCCATCTAATTTATTTCTAGATAAAGGATGTTTCATTGGCTTACTAGGGCAAATGTTTCATCTGCTATTTTCTTATAGTGGCACTGTAGTTCCAGCAGGATAGCAAGTAAAACATCAGGCAGGCAGTGACGCTTTCTGGGTGACTGATACGGTGTGCGGACTGATATGAGCACAAAGTGAGTAACAAGACCAAACTGTACAGTGAAAACTGATTGAGTGCTGCCTGCAGGCACAGGCAGTGACCTGGGCTGTCTGCAGAACCTTCTGTGACTCTAACTGGGAGAAGTGGTGGATGTCACTCCATCTACTGTAAACATGCAGACGCCACAATTAATATTTTTCCTGCTTTGAAGTCTGAACATGAGTTTGTTTGGTTCTGCTTGGCTGCTGATGGTATGCTAAATACAGTAATAATACAGAGATGAAGGCAATCAGGTGAATAAAAGTGCACAGCACATTCACTATTTAAAATGCACTGTAAAATAGGAATATAAAAGATGCATTTATTTATTGGCTCCTGTTTAGTTTTTGAGTAAAAGAGTTGAGAAGCTTAGTGGGGGAAGGGGGAAAGGGAAGGGAGGGCTGTACGCTCATTAAACAGAAAAACCATTTCTCTTAAACAGTGCTGAGAAAAGAGTGGCGATGTTTACTGACTGACACAACATATGGATTAACACGGTAGAATAAATTTGTCCTAAAAGTGTACCAGCTAAGTCACAGAATCTGCTTGCTTACTCATACGAAAAGACTGGTATTTTGTTCACTCCCCAAGAAAAGAATGGCTTGCTTCACATGACTGGGTAGTAGAATTTTGCAAGGTTTGAGTAACACCTATGGTTATTATTTATATTATTAAATTTAAAATGCAGACATGCTTTTGGGTCTTACAAGTGTATGGACAGCTGGTCTTGATTTTTCTGAGGTTGTGTAAGAGTCACCTGTGGGGGAATCGGTTTGTCAGCAAGGCAACCAATACACCATTTTATTTATTGGATACAAAAATAAATTAAGAATGTTACTTAGGTTGCAAAATCAAGCACTTGAAAGTTAGGAAATACCAGATTTACAGTTGCCTATGCAACATTAATTCTGTTCCCCTGTGCCTCTACCCTGTGCACTTAATAAGGCAGGGTTCCTGTGAAATTTTTTTGGATGTGGTCATGTAAAGACTATATCATGGGGCATATCAAAGAGGGACAGGAATAAGGTTGTATGGACATCTGGCATTTCTTAACTTCTTAAGTGCCCAATTCTGCAACTTAAATAACTTAGGTTTTATATAAATGTAATTTCCTAGGCATTTTTGAAGTAAAAAAGTAAAGGAAAACTAAACCTATATATTATTGAACTGTAGCCATCCCTCTACTGTACACCTTCACTAGGATTTGAGTTACAAATATTCAGCAGCGTAACACAGACTTGTATTGCTTGATACCCCAAACCCTGTTAATGAAATGGCAGAAGGAAACTGTTATCCGAGAGAGATGATGGACTGTTGGGCTTTAGGCAGAGGATCCACACAGTTAGAGATCATTAGGGGAGGGGACAGACTTGGGATGTTTGTATGTCCATGTGGTGTCTTCAGAAGGGGATGCGAGTCTGTGTTAAGAGTCGGCTCTTTCCTCTCCCTCGACATCAGTTGCTTCATGCAGCTCTTTGCAGGCATGTCCTCGTTGCCTGCTTAATTTCCAGTGAGGATTTTGTAAGCTTCTGTTCTTTGTTCCTCTCTGTCCTCCCCGAGCTCTTTGCGGGCAGTTTCCTTTCGAAACAAATTAACTTACTGTCACTATACTTGACCTACTGCTATGTGCCAGATCGAAGTGCTGTTCCAAATGAAACTTGCTGAGTCTCACCCATGTTTCCTTTTGGATGTTTAAGATCTCAGAACCTGAGATAGCCGCACTTAAAACCCTTTAAAATAGTTGAAGAAAGTGCCTGAGTGTTCTTAAGTCACGGAAATACCACCAGAGTCCTTCTGGCTGCTCAGAACTGCAGCCTGGGAGGAGCCCTCTCCACCTTGGCAGTCCTCTCTGCATCCTTCTTAAAAGGCTGGGTCAAGACTTCTGCATCTACAGATCTTCTGCTCTACAGAACAGCCTCTTTCTTGGTTTGTGCTTGGATAGTAAGCATTACAGGGTTTTTAATCTATAGCATTTCAAGCCAGGGCTGGCTGGTCTGGAGATGGAGTGTCCTGAGCACTATAGTATGTAGTAACAGTCTGTAGCCTCCTTTTTTCCCTCTCTGTTGATGTTGCTTTTCTTACATAAAGGGAACGCAGCATAGACTGGTGTAAAGATTAATAAAATCATGACATCAACCAGTTTCTTCTCACTTGGTAAAATGAATGTGTTCTTAACTAGTCTGTGTCAGGAATTTAGTGCCTGTGGTTTTTTGGGATTCAGCCCTTCTAAACTTTAAATAGAGGTGAAGGAAACTTGCACTATAAAGGTGTATAATGAAGTTAGTGCCCTGTTTGTACCCTGTGCGTGCCTGGAGAACACTGATTGCTATGTGTAGAGCTTTTAAAATCTAAACCGGTCTGGTTATACAGTTCTTACTCATTATCCTGAGTCAATACTAAAGGTTCCTTTTTCACTCCTGCACTTGTTTTAACCAGGTTATAGTGATGGCAAAATGCTCAGCAAAGGGAAAGGCGTTTATGGCTGCATGTTAGAAATTCTCAAATGCAATCGTGCCTTTACTGAGAAAGGAAGAGAAGGGCAGAGAAAGGAAGATGTTTCTTGGATACAAGAAACATAGGCTGGGGAGAGGTGGGACAAAGATGTGAAAACCAAAGTTAGCGGATATGTGGAGATGTCTGTGTGATGGCTTCTTGCTCTATTAAAACAGCACCAATAAGACATGAGGTACTGAAGGAGATGACCTCTTCATCTCCGTTCCTTCCTCCTGGATGGATGTTCAAAGGCAGAAGTTTAGTTTGTTTGCTTGGACTATGGTGAGAAGGTGGTTTTTAGAGCCTGGCACACAACCGAAAGCTTCTAGTGCTGGAGGGAATTGCAGAGAGAAAAGCCTTTAATACTTTCATGCTGATGTAAGCTCTTGAGGAAACGACGTGGCTGACCAAATCTTTCTTTCTTTGTATCAAGTCGTTCACCTAGTTCTCAGTAACAAACTAAAAGCTAGACCAGTATTTGGAGAATCAAAAAAGCTTCAAACCCAATTGTCAGTGAAATCCTCTCAGTTTCTTTCTCCTTCACTCTTTTTTTGCAGCCTCATGTACCGTCATTTTCTCAATGCATGAAGCCACATTTTAGAAAGAGGAGAACAGGAATTTGCAGCCTCCAAAATATTCCCATTTCTGACACAGAAATGGAAAAGTGCTCGAAACTGTTTTCTAGAAATAAATGGGCTGTCAGTATCATGATGAAGATGTCTCAAGTGTACTTTTTCTAAAGTACAAAAAAGTAATAAAAATACTTTGTATTTTCAGTGTTAGTCATAGGTTCTTTTTTGTTCTTTTTCCCCTCCTGTTGTTTTCTGCTTTAGTTTCAACGGGACATTTTTCAGTTTGGTGAGAGTAATCCTCAGACCTGTTTTATCCTTTTTTAAAAAATTGTTTTATTTCTATTTAAAACCATATAATTTTAGATTAAATCAGAAAAGGTTGTTCTTTCCCTCTCTGTGTCTCTTTGTAGTGTTTAATATTCAATATCAGAAATAGTGTGGCCAGCAGGAGTAGGGTGGTGATCGTGCCCTTGTACTCGGCACTGGTGAGGCCGCACCTCGAATACTGTGTTCAGTTTTGGGCCCCTCACTACAAGAAGGACACTGAGGTGCTGGAGCGTGTCCAGAGAAGGGCAACGAAGCTGGTGAAGGGTCTGGAGCACAAGTCTTACGAGGAGCGGCTGAGGGAACTGGGGCTGTTTAGCCTGGAGAAGAAGAGGCTGAGGGGAGACCTCATCGCGCTCTACAACTACCTGAAAGGAGGTTGTAGCGAGGTGGGGGTCGGTCTCTTCTCCCAAGTAACCAGCGATAGGACGAGAGGAAATGGCCTCAAGTTGCGCCAAGGGAGGTTTAGACTGGACATTAGGAAAAACTTCTTTACTGAAAGAGTGGTCAGGCCTTGGAACAGGCTGCCCAGGGAAGTGGTGGAGTCGCCATCCCTGGAAGTATTTGAAAGACGTGTAGATGAGGCGCTTAGGGACATGGTTTAGTGGGCACGGTGGTGTTGGGTTAACGGTTGGACTTGATGATCTTAGAGGTCTTTTCCAACCTTAATGATTCTATGATTCTATGATTCTAATGCTTTTACTTTCTGTGTCTCAAACCTTTTCTTATTTCCCATCTCATTCTGGTATTGCTTTGTTTCTTCCTGTGTGTTTCTGTTCTGATCGCCTTACTTTTTTTTCTACAGATATGTTAAGACATGGAGTTACTTACTCTCAAAATGTGTGTGATGGATTGTTTGAGAGGCTGTTCAGATGATAGCAATTTCTAAGTTATCTTAAAAATGAGAGTGGTTTAACAGGCTGGACAGTATAGCTTGCTACCGCTGCTCAAAGGGAAATCGCAGAGTTATTTTTCTTTGGAATTATACTATGGTTTGCACTGAATGCCAACACATGTAACATTAACTGTGGTTTTGCAAACAATATAGAGTAGCGTGAGTACTGCTTAGATGGGGAGTATGAGGTGGTTAATTTTTTCTGTGAACTTCTTGGTATTAGCAAAAGTGTTATGTGCCAGAGATGCTCATACTTCACCTATGGTTATAAAGTGCTGTTTACTTTTCTCCTGCAAACACAAAAGCCAAGTGGGAAGGGATATTTCATAAACTCAGTGCTATTGTGTCCTCTGGTCTAAGCCATAAAACAAGAGTAACAGAGACGTTCCCTTTGAACTTGAAATCCCTTTCTAAGCTGCTGATCTAACCTAAGTGAGAGGGGGAGACTATACCAGCCAGAAAATTTTTCTCTTCTGGGTATTTCTCCCCCCCTCCCCACCCCTTTTCTTTTTTTAAAGTCCTTAAGTGAGTTTGATGCTGCACCTCTGCCCATAAATTTAAAAAAATATTATCGTAATGTAGGTCAGTGAACTGAAACGCCACTGTACACCATGGGGGATTAAAGTCAGAGAGGCAGCCCTCTCCCACTCCCACTAGGTCATATGACAATATAAACAAGAAATGCAAGGAGCCTTCAGCTTTTTCTTGCCCTAATCCTTTGTTTATGCAGCACTTAAACTGACTTTTGGGGTCGTCTCTGTCTGGCATTAAAGCCCTAAAGCTTTTTGAAGTTTCCCTGAAGTTAATAAAATTAGTCTGCCCTCATTGCTAGGCCCCTTGCTGCTGCTTCAGAGCAGACTGTGTATCCCTTACTGTCTTTGCGGCATTTGGCTTTTTAAGTTAATAATATTTTATAACAAAAAAAAGAGTGTTTGAGAGAAAAGCAGAAAGATGTCCCAAAAGGCTGTTCAGCTAATAGGCAAAGTGATTGCCATTGTAGATGTTCTGAGAACTCAAAGGGGATTAACTTAAAATCCAGCGATTGGAGGTAAATTGCTGGTAAAGTAATTGGAAGTGTTGAGTTTCAGTTGGAGAGAACAGTGTGCATTTCTGTGGCTTTTTACAAAGCAAGACTAAACCAAAAATTTAATTTTTCTTTTATTTTCATAAAATGGTCTTAAGGTTGAGAAAATGAGGTTTCCTTCGTAGCAATTCTCTCTCCTTCACCTATTTATTTTACTGCAAAGACTGATGACTTATCTTGGGTTTTGTTACATCAGGCATTCTCTCATTATTTAGTCTTCAGGGATAAGTTGGTGATAGGCTAACTGGGGGGGACAGATGACACAGGATGGGATGTATAGTATTTAGTGTATGAGACTGAGACTTCGGCTCATAAAGGTTTTATTCCAAAATAGCCATTCAGGCAAGTCACTGATCACGTATTATCTCAGCACCGCCAAAGTGGTTGTTTTTCTAATGGCCTGTAGAGATGCCCAAGGAATAATGGTGATACGGGCAGGACATATCAGTCAGCTAAAGGAGGGATTTTTTAACAAGTTGACCATTGGAGTGGAAGTGACAGCGCAGCTGGAGCCCTCGGTTACTTTACTAAACTGTGTGGTTAGGAGCAAGACCCTAAAAAGCACTTTTATTTGTAAAAGATGGGGGGTTTTAAAATCAAAAGGTATTAAGTAAATATGGCATGCCTAAAGGGTGGTAGATTTTGTTGTGGTTATAACCCTTAATTGTAGGTTATCATTACCAGTTTACTCACAGGTACGTGATGCCTGTAACACTTGTTCACAGAAATCATTCTGAGTTTTTTGTCTGACAGCCTTGCTGGGGAGGCTCTAAACTGAACCATGCTAGCCTGGTATGATTGCTCATCCTGTAATTCCATTTTTAATTAAGTTAAAGATAACTTTGAAGTGCTCTTGGAAAAATAAAAGATGTTTATGCTGTCTTTAAAGTTGGCTTCCTGTGGCATTTTGGGGGGATAACTACATAAATAGTAGATATATGGAAGATTCTTACTGGAGTGTAAGAGACTGTCTGTATTTCAAACACAAGGATAAGAAGCATGTAGCCAGCGGTGGAGGAGAGGGATGTTCAGTTTTGAAATTCTTGTTTTGGGAATAAAAGATTTATAGGAAGAACTAATATTTTTATTTCACCAGCTAATGCAACTGGAAAAATGAAGAAGGTTTTGAGAATGTAAGTGCTTCTTCAGGTTGGAATTAACAGCTTCTTTTTCTGCTAGTCTTCTATTTCAGACCTGAAGAAAGGCAAGTGTGCCTGAAAGCTTACTTCCCCCTCTACCAGCACCTCCTATCAATGGCTCTAGTAAAAGACATTATTCAGTTTTAAATTTAAGCCAGAGGTTGCCAAGCAGTGATACCACCATTAATGATTCACAAGCTATTTTGAAGCAGTGTTTGTTGGGGGGGTGGGAGAGGACAGACACACCGAAAAACCAGAAACGTGACCTTTTGGGAAAAGATGAGGAGTTGGATGTTCTGGCAGAGAATGTTGTTGAGACATCTGACTGCTACTCCTACAGCCTTGACCCTGCACTCAGCTGGGAGTGGAGCTGCCTGTACTGTTGTCATCTGCATGTGAAAGAAGGAAGAAGGGCTGTAGACATTTCTCATCCTGCATGCAGCCCTTTCAAGGCTGTTTATAGCTGAGCGAGTAAACCCCATTTAAAACAAAACAAAAATTAGATTTCTGATGCTATATTTACTGCCATACTGAGATTGGCATTAAAATAGAGGCATACATATGTAACAAAATAATAAACAAAAATGCTGGGGATTTGAGTCTGTATATTCACTACTGTTCATGGAAGGGGCTTCGGGGAAGGAGAGTAGCTTAATAAATCTGCAATACTTTTGAGTCATCATTTAAACTGAATAAAGGGGAGTGTTCAAAATTGGTTATAATTCTTTACCATTCTAAGTCACTTCGGTCTTTGAAGCCCTTATGTTTATCTAAAAATTGCTCCCAAGATATGAAGAAGAGCTGCAACTTTTGCCACCAAAAAAAAAAAAAAAATCTTGAAAAGATTTAAGTAATATCCCCTTATTTCTTCTGATAAGTAAATAAATGTTCTTGCTGTGGCTATGAGGTAGAGTAACTCCAGGCGTTAGGTATACAAGGATATTCACACCTACAGGATTAGGCTCACTTGACTGCACCTTATACTTTGTAATGCCTAAGGGAGGGTTGTTTATCTTGCCTTACCCACCAACCTTGCTGCCTCTTGTTCCTGATAGCTTAATTAAGAATTCAACTTGGAATGGTTCTTCCCACTGGGTTACAAACCTTGAAATTAAAATTGGATGCAATGGTCAAAAGGCTTTTAGTTTAACAAATCAATGTGTATGTAAAGGTGAATATTTAAAAGGCTCTATTTAGAAACTGAGTAATTCTGTCATTTCTTTGGAAATGTAGCTGTTGGAGTACAGTTCTGAAGATAAGAGACAGAGAATGTTTATGTAGGTGATCATGTACTTAGCTGTAGGGTAAGTAATGGAATAAACTTTTTGTGAGCATAGGTACTTAAGTGACTTTCATGGAAAGGATTCAAAGCAGAAAAGACATTTTAATTAACTGATCTTTAAAGCATGTTCTGATGCAGGTTTTGTTCTTCCTGTATTAGTAGAAAGGAGGTGAAAGCAGAAATATATTAATTCACATAGTCTTCTATGGTTTTAGGCACAAATTGCCTTAAACTCAGTAGCTTAGATGACTTGTCTAGAGTTTTGTTTATTTGGGGGTGAATGGTTTTCCAAGGGTAGGGTGGTAGAAGTCACCAAACTTAATGTATCTCATAGGTATAATTTTTCTTGTCACTTCAGATTGTAGGCTCATGAAGCCCTATTTCTTTTGCAGGTGATGGATGATTATAGTGTGATTGGCCGTTCGTTGTTCAAAAAGGAAACAAACATCCAGATTTTCGTGGGTCTAAAAGTCAAACTATCTACAGGAGAAGATGGAATAATAGATGGTGGTTTTGGACAAAGTGGCAAATTTAAAATCCGAATTCCAGGTAGGTGCTTATCAGCTAACAAATACTAACCATAGAATCATAGAATAGTTTGGGTTGGAAGGGACCTTTAAAGGTCATCTAGTCCAACCCCCCTGCAGTGAGCAGGGACATCTTCAACTAGAACAGGTTGCTCAGAGCCCCCTCCAACCAACATTTCCAGGGATGGGACATCTACCACCTCTCTGGGCCACCTGTTCCAGTGTTTCACCACCTTCATTGTAAAAAAATTTCTTCCTTATATCTAGTCTGAATCTACCCTCTTTTAGTTACCTATGTCAAGTGTAGAGGATCTTTCCATATTGCAAGTCTGAATGTTGCTGATAGTCTCCTGAAGTTTTGAAATCGGCTCATACTCAGTTGGACCACTGATGATTTGGTGGATTGTGCCTCTTCTAATTAAATGATGGCGGCTGTGACTTACATTATGAGACTGAATGGCCTGAAGCCACATCTCCTGTGTCAATAAACTCCGGTCTCAGACTGACTTCTTGTTAAGTGTCAGTAACATCGAAATCATGCTTTGCCCAGAAAGGTTTGTGGAAATCTCTCCTCTCTTAATGTACGTATGATTTGCATCAGGGCCCTTCTGAACAAATAAAGGAAAATAAACCTGCAATCATTTTTACCTGTAGCTGCTTATTAAACCTAGTATAGTCAATGCAAGTTCCTTAAATCGGCTCTGTTATGCATGTTATTACCTAACTTGCCTTCAAGCAAAAACTGCTTGATGAATGAGTTTTGGAGTTCTTGAGAGGTTTTTTTTATTGCTTGTGTCTCCTGGTTTTATGATATTATATATTACTATTTTTCATCCTTGGTGAATTACAGCAAGGATTTATGCCTCCTTAGGTTAAAACATGAGGAATGAAGGGTGCTAGAGTTTATAAGTGTCATTACTGGTTTTTTTTTCTCCTTCTTTTAAGGTAGGAAAGTTATTTTGAGCCTTTTCAAAAGGCAATAATAGGTGCTGCATTTAACTCAGATTATGGGATAAGATTTTAAGGATACTAGGAGTACTTTGTATTTCTGTAGTGTCTTCAGCCCATTTGTCACTAGTTAATCCTCCACTCTCTTTAGGGACATGAGAGAGATTACTTCTGTTGTACAAGTGGAGAAAAGAAATCATGGTGTTATATGACAGCAAACAATCACATAGTGATTGATCTACAGAGAAAACTGAAATTTCCTGATTTCTTGCTGAAGATGGACTATTTTCCATTTTACTTAAGGCTTGATGCAAATGCACTAATTTTGATCCTCAACAAATTTCCTTTCTTCTTTCTATCACAAGATAAGAATTTCTGACTAGACAAAAAACCTCCTGTATTCTATCCTAGCTCTAATTCCAGTTTTGTCACCAAATGCTAAACTTTGCAAACAGGTCTGAGAGCCTAATTAGCAAGCACAATGTATATTTAAAGAAAGAAGTTGCACCAGATATGTTTTGCATTTTCTATTATAGAAAAGCTTTTAAGCATTCACTGAGATAGATACCTTTAGGTAGATGGTGAAATGATGTGTAAATGACCTTAACACTGAAAAGGGTTCAAGCTGAAAATCAAGATGATATCTTTCTTAAAAATGTAGTGTTCTTAGTAGCTTTTATCTCGTGGAGGCAAAAATATGATGAAAGAGAAGAACAGCAGGAGGATGGCATTTATGTTGCCATTTCCACATTTTGAATGGAGGAAATGGTTCTTCATGGGATGGGGAGAAGCCTAATAAGGAGTCTTTGTCACCATTGTGGATGTAAGCAGGAGCTATAATTGTGAACCAGCAGTTACATTAAGAAAATCGTACACAGATTTAGAAAATTGCTTTTTGCTCTGTATATTGAGTTAGTGAGAATAAATGATACCTTTCACCAAGGCGTTCATTATCTAATCTTGGTTATACTCTTCTGATGTTTAACAGAAGGCTGTGAAACAGAGGCTCCTTTATAGTTTGTTCTTTCAATGAGAAGAATATGTAGTAGAGTACTAGAATTCAATACCTCTCTAAGGTAGGCAGAATAATACAACTTAGTTTTCTTTAGTCTGGGTCAAATTTGGGTACTCTTGCTCTGTGGAAAGAAGAGGCAATAAGCTAAATTAGCTCAAGCTAAGAGTATCAAACAAAGTGTAGCTAACGAGGCAAAAGCCCACAGAATTTGGAAGGGTCTAAAAACCTGTGTCTTTAAGAGTTGCAGAGATTTGTGCGTAGGGGGAGGGCTATTGCTGTGATGCTGTTTAAGTCAACTGCAGTTCACATTCCTTTGTTAGGTCAGTGTTGCTTTTTTAATGTGTCTGCATCCTGTTTGCGGGTTTTTTAGTTTTGGTTTGGTGTTTTTTTTTTTTTTTTTGTTAAATTTAACTGATCAGACTCTTCTCTCCCTTCCCCCCCATTCTTCAGCCTTGCCTCCCCTTGTATAGCCTCTCTTACAGATTTCTTTTGTGAAGAGCTATTTTTGATTTTTCTAGAGTTATTTACCCATGATTCCTTCACAAATGTATCGGGGAGCCAGGAGGGAGGGGAAGGAAATGTGAAAGTTGAAAACTGCCTTGGACTGCCTTAGGCTGGCAGTCAGTCAGTCCTCTCGTATTTAAAACCAGTCTTAACCTCTGGAATCGATAGCTTGTTTGGGTAGTTAACCTGATGATAGCTAAGGGCTGGTTTTAGAAACAAGCCTCTATATGGCAATAAAAATCAGATAGATGTATCAGAGACTTGTGTCCTGATTACTTAAGGTAATAGTAGACCATGGCACGTTGTAGGGTATTAGATGGTTCCGCTGGTGCCAACACCCTCCAGCACTGTGCCTGCTCACGCGAGCAAGTGTTGGGCTCCCCAAGTGTTGTTCTGTAGTTTGCCTATAGCTCACAGACGGGGAACGTTGTCTTACGTCATCTGTGGGCTGAAACTTGGCAGACCTCATGACTGGGAATGGCAGAACACGGATCTGTTTCTTATTCTGGCACTGCTTGTGTGCAGCAATAATTCAGATACTTTGCTCTGCTCTTCTGCTCTGTGAAATGGGGATAATGACTATCCATTTGGGGCGGGTGGGAAAGAAGAAATCTCGGATTTAGATTTATTCCAGACTTGGAGCATTAATATTTCTTGAAAAGGCTTAATTATCTTTCTTTAGAGTACAAAAAACATATCTAGAGTACGGCATGCAATTGGAAGTTCCTCAGTCGCTGAAAGATGTCAGCAATTTGGAAGAAATACAGGAAAGAGCAGTAAGAATACTGGAGAGGCTGAAGGGATTGATTTATGAGGAAAAGAAGATGAAAAGAAATGCATGAAACTTGGCTAAACGATGTCTAAGTGGGAGATATGATTATCTGCAAGTATTTGAAGAACGTAATGGAGAAGAATCCCTTAGGGTGGTCCAAGGAGGTAGAAGTAAAGCTAATAACATGAAATAAAGCAAAGTGTAACTTGACTATTGAGAGATGTTAGTTAGCAGAGATTTCTGGTGCTGCCAGGTCATCTTTGCAGAGGAAGAAGATGTAGTTCCGTTTTGAGAGTACTTAAGTAGTTTGCCTGGATGTTTGCTAGTGCTTGTGTCAGGGTAAAATGGACAGGCAGCGGGATGGTGGAAAGTAGAAGGACAATGTATTTTTCATCTCGTTTCTGTTTTTGTGTTCAGGCATGCTTTTATTGCTTGAATGACAAGATATAACCTACTTTCTAGACTGTTTGCAGCAGCATCTAGTTTAAAAAAAAAAAAGTATTTGCTGGCACATCTGCTATTCTGTAGGGCTAGGTTGTGGAGCTGTTTGTTTTAAGCGAGGAAAAAGTTTCAAGGCGTGTTAATCAACAGGATGATGCTTACTTTACAGGCTGGTTGTATGATCAAATACATAAAAAGGGGGACATAATCTCTAAACTCACAAGAGAGTTTTGCTTAGTTTAACAAGCTGCTTGAAAAACAAACGGGATTTGAAAGGCAATTTAAACTACAGTGCTTTGCAAGTTATGCTAGTGTGTGTGTATGAGCAAGCGAGCTACTGATGAAGTGCTTCTTGCTGAGGTGGGTGATATGTGGCAGCTGTTTTAGCTGTAAATGGGAACACTGCATTATATAGTCAAGGTAAATGAGTGAAAGGTATTGTTCACCTTTGAAATCAAGAACAAGTTTGGGGAGGCAGGAACTGTATGTCTAAGTGTCTTATTCTAAAGAAGACAAAAGCTAACAATAACAGTCTTTGGAAAATACTTATTTCAACATACGTTGTACCTAGGAATGTCATGCCAGTTGATAAGAAATTGAGAGGAAAGTTCACTGAATCGTTTGAATAACTTAGTGCTAATTGTGGATTTTGTTTAACTGTCTCTCACCCAAGAATTGACCCTGTACAACTCTGCTTGGTTTGCAAAATCATGATCTGTTGTTGTGTCTCACGACATGTTTTAAAAGATTGGCTCTAGATATGCCCATTTCATTGGTTTTGGCATGTTGCATTTGTCTTGCGCTTAATTATTGTAAAATGTAGCGACTTTTTAAATCTAATTGGAGCATATGTGATATCTCGGGCATAGTTTCCTATGCCTATACTTTCCTTTCTGTCTGCCTTTATTGTGTAGTTGCTAGTAAAGTGTTTGTCCTTTCTAAGGCACTGCGGTGTGTTTGACTGCAATTCTTTTCTTCTCTTTTTGACTCGATAGAGTAAAAATTGCTATATGTGAGATGAGTTAAAAGCTACCTTATTTCTTAATGCGAAAGAAGCAGTGCATATCTAACACTCATAACAGCTGAACACATTTCTGAACTGAGCAAATTTAAATGTAATAAAAGAAGAGATAAATGTAATAAGAAGAGATACAAATGAGAATATTAGAATACGAGCTTTTTCACTTTGCTGTTCTTTTTACCTGTACAGGATAATAGTAGTTTTAGGTTTCTTACAACAGGTGAAGACAAACTTGTTTGTGACCTTGTCTTTTGTTGCCAGTAACTTTTTGCCTTGCATTTGTAAGTGTTATTGCATATGAGAGGGCAAGTCTGTTTTCACTGTTTCCACCGCTTGTCGTGATAGAGGGGTTGAATGTGCCATAAAAGTCTGTTCTGAAGTAATAGCACGGATGTGCTCCCTGGTTCAGGGGACACAATGTCTCTGGGATCCTGCACTGTTGGTATAAGATGACACAAAGTGGTAAGAATTAACCAATGTCCCTTATTCTTGAGTGTCTCTTGTATTCTTATGTGTGAAATTAAGGGTAGAAATGCTGAATATGTGTTGCCCCCTTAGTGTATTGTGGAGATGGTGTGTCTTTGTGGTTTGGTGTTTTTATATTTTGCCACATACTTTTTTCATTGGATGGGATCCCGCATTGGCTTGCAAAGTGGTTGATGACATAGTGGGAACGCTTTGATGTAAGACCTGTGGGTGAACAGCACTACTCTGCGTAATTTCAATTCCAGTTAAAAATTGTGAGTTTAAAAGTGGGATTCAAATAATTTATTTTTTAGCACTCCACTTAGCAAGGAAGTTGAATAGAGGTTAAATAGTATGAGGGAAATTAGAGTTATGCAAAGATGGAAAAACGCAACAGGAAAATAATTTGTGTATCACATTGTTTTCTGTAACTTCCCCCTTCAGAAATATCTTAATTGTGTTCTTTTTTTGATTTTTTTTTTTCCTTTTAATTATTATTCAAGGGGTGTCTCGCTTTCGTCAGGTAGCTCTCCACACACCAACATAGCTGGCATTTGTGGAATATTAGTTACAGGGGTTTTTTTAAACAACTGTAGGAGACAAGCTCTAAATAGTTGCCTGTAGATAGATGTCATATTGCCAGCTTTGTAATTCGGAGGGCACTCCTTACTGACATCAGCATGAATGGGGCAGTCTAAATCTTTTCATTGCACTGAGAATAATTAAACATCCTGTCACTAAGCAGCATACTTTTTTGTGGGAGATCTTGACATTTGGAATTCTTTGCTTGTGTTGCATTAAAATAGGATAATCATCTTCTCTTAGGCCAAATGAAATTTAGGCACATTTAGTGTCCATATTTGCCCAGCCTGGCTCCTCTTTTAATAAAAGAAAATAAAAAATTGTTGGCTGCAAGGGTCTGGTGGGTTGCCATCCCTGTCAGTATCAGGTGAGGCTGAGCAGGATTTCAGTCAAGAGGAAAAACAAAAGCCCAAGGGCAAAGAAATCTGTGTAGCTGTGTTTTATTTAAAAGCTGGAGATTAGCTCTGCTTGTTCTTTCACAGTCTCTCTTCCCCTACTCTCTAAAACAAACAAAACCTAAAATCCTTAAGGGGTACTTCAAGCATAAATCTCCTTCTCTCCTTTTTGTGAAAGTTGGCTAGTGTGGTATGGACAGAGGCTGGGAGAGGGTTGTTGCCAGGGAAGCATCACTTCCCTGTATGATCCCCTCTTGAGCGGATTAAACCGTGGCGATGTGAAAGTCCTGGTGACCACATAGGAGCTAGGAGTTTGTATTGCGTTTATTCAGAAAGGTTGGCCTGAAGGAATCAAACTTATCTTTTAAGTGGTGGCATCCTGTAAGCCCATATTGACCTTTGGAGCTGAATATCCAGATTTATTGACCTTAGAGTGTTCTTTTTGTGGGATCAAAGTCAAGATTTGTGCACATTCCTTCTGAATGAAAACAGAAGTCAAGGAAGTGTTAATTTATTAACTGGCTGGCTGCCTCATTCATGTTAGTATCAGTAGTTCCTGGTCTTGACTGTAATGACAGAATTGCAGGACTAAGTCTCTAAACTTAGAACTTTGAAGGGCGATGTGTTGATTGTAAGATTCTTTTCAGAGGCAGCCGGTCATTGCACACTAGAGTAGATAGATGGTGTGCCCGTGGGAGGTTAAGACTCTTCTTTGGATATCAAGTTGCCGTTGGAGTGTCTGTTCAGCAGCTTGCTCTTCTGGGATCAGGCAGAGACGGATGATAAATTATCAGAGACCAGGTGACATAGCAGTGTTTGAGTGCTTCTGGGGAAGAAAAAGGTCCAGCTCCTGTGTAAGCCCTTGTGTTGGGTACAATATAGGCTACACAGTGGTCTTCTGGGTAATTGAAAAGAATGAGGTGGAACCTTTTTTTTTTCCCCTCCCACACACCCTTTTTATGTCTGTGCAAGAGGAGCTGCAGGAAAGTGTCATTAATGCAATGGAAGGACCATTGATGGTCCTACACCATATGATGTAATCTGTGTTTCTTCCCTACTCATCACATACACCAATGACCATTGCACTCCCCTTGAAGCTATGGGTGGTCTTCAGGAAAAAGTCGTATTGCTCTCTGACCGGTTGTTAAATGGTGGTAAAAAGCGATGTGTACTGAACCCTTCTTCCTACCCTGAAGAGCAAAGCACCTTATACTTGCAATAGTGTGAGCTTAGCGTTAAAGCAAACCCGGCTTTAACTCTGGGCTTTGCTGGCTTTTGTGTTTGTGCTTAGGTGATTATTTCTATTACTTCTACTCTGTAAAGCATGTTTTTGTGAGCTTTTTGTTTGTATTGTGAAAGCAGTAAGGATGTAGGCACTGCCTCAATCTAAAGAAAATTACTTTGAAAAGACAAGAGTATTAAGGTGATGAAGTTAAGCATTTAAAATTTTTGAATATAAAAAAGAATATCTTAATTAGCTCTCTGTTGTGCAGATGCATCCTGATACCAGCTCCAATTACGTGATTGCATTCCCCACACTGACACACATGAGGAAAATATTGCTGGTTTTGGGTGATGCTTTGTAATTGATGTGTTGTCCTGTACTATTTTGTTCTCCTTGGTGAGTAATCAGCTTCTTTATTTTTTGCACTCCATTGGAGTCCTGCTGCAAATATGAAATTAATTACTTGTGCGATTTAAGGAAAAAAAAAATCCTGTTAAGAAAAGAGAAATAATTCCAGCAGGTGGGATTTGTTTGACCATAACATGGGTATCTTTACTTCTACAGAACCTCTACCACTTGGGAGGGAAGGAAAAAAAAAAAAAAAATCCCCCAAACCCCCACCTGAAGATCACTTACATTTTCTTCTCTTAATAATAGCTTCCAATCACCGTCAAGCCCCACTGCACTTTGACTAGTTTCAGCTAATGCTCTTACCTCTCTCCCATCTGCTTCTGTTCTTTATTCCAGTCTGCTACTGCTGCTGTTCCCCCTGCCCATCTTTCTTGGTCTCTGAAGTCTTATGCCAGTAACAGCTTATTTTGCCCTCCAGTATTTCTGCCAGCAGTTTCAGGCTGCTGTAGGGGCGTGCAGGGTAGAGGGGATTTGTTTCTGACCTCTGGATGCTCTAGTGTAGTTACATTGTGAGCTCTTGAAAGGAAGGGCTGAAGGCTAAATCCACTCTAGCTCTGTGCTCGAGATTGCCCTCTGCGGATGGAGGCTGTAGAGAATTTAGCTGCCAAAATAGTCTTTTCCAAGTGTGTGCTAATTAACAGCTTCCTTTTTTCCTCTAAGAACAGCAATCGCTCTGCTAGTATCCTAAAGTTAAGTTTCTGATCCCTGTTGAAAACAGAAAGATGCTATAATTTATCTTAATTTGAGGGTAAAAATGTGGCTCTGATAGTGTGGGGAGAGCAGAGCTTGGTTGTGAGTTTTTACAAGTATTTTGAAACTGAACAGTTGTTATTTCAGTTGGCAGTGACATTGGTAGTCAGCTGTCCAAAGTACTCACAATGGTAAGCCCCCAAAGAATGATTTTTCTTTTATTTAAAAAAATTCTGTAAAGATTGTTTCTTTTCTTAGATAAACTCAGGACATATATGTAAGATTCTCCTAAGCCACAAGAGCTAGATACATAAATTAAACAAACTGAGATTTGCACTCAGTTGCATGTTTTTAAGATCTGGGATTTCAAAAGAAGTGCACTTATCTTGAGATTTGTGGTAAAACTGAGAGCTGGTAGTGCTGCTGCATATTATAACCTTACTTCTGTCTAGGGTCTCTTGTGGTCATAAGTCTTTCCAGTTAATCCAGGCTTTGTTATTTTGGGGGAATGTAGTTATTGTGGAAAGTTGCATTCCCTGGAAGAAAAGAAGTATCTTATGTATTTCGGGCTGCTGCTTTGCCGAATTTTGAATAATTACGACAGCAACTATAAGCTACTTGGACCCTATTGCACAGTCTTGATCACTGGCAGGATGTAATTGATGTAACTGAGCAGGCTGCGGTGTTCTGAGCTCATACTTGCCATCACATCACGACTAACTTATCCGGTGACCTCTTCCAAATTATCTAATATCTTTCGGCTTCATATTGCTGTTGTGTAAACTGCCCCTGTCGGGCTGTCACGAGCCTTGCCTAACGTGCTTAGGAAATCCTTTGTTGAATGGGGTTTTTACTGTAGGATACCTTTTTGAAGGAAAAAGGCGGGGGAAAGAACCATGTTGGTGGGTGGCAAAATTAAATATTCAAAATGGGGAAATTAACAAGTGTATTTCCCGTATAAAAGTGATCCTACCCTATTTTGCATACGTGATAGTTGCAAGGTTCCATAAACATACAACTGCAGAATAGAACTATATTCAAGTTTTAAAATTTTTGCTGCATTGTCATTTAAGATATTTTTCACTTTAAGTGGAGATGCCTTGCTACAGTCACTACAGAGCAGATAACCTGTTCCTTACAGGCCAAATTCTGCGTTTAATTTTGACTTCACTGGATTTATGCTGCTGAAATTGCAAACAGTTTGGATTAGAACATGGCATAGAACAATACGATCACTCTTACTTCCATGAAATACTACAGAAGTTTAGTGTACTACACATCCTGCACACAAGAGCAGGATGCATGCTGCCTTCTGTTTGGTTTTTTTGTTGTCCTTTTTAGGTGTTTCATTTTGCAAATTCAATACACTCTTGGTGTAATTTCAAGTGTGAAAACATTTCTTTTTTTTTTTTTTCTTGAGAAAGAATATAGTTAACAGTGTTTTTTATTATGTGTCTATACGGTTTGGCTGAGCAACCAAAAAAATAATAATCCTGTAATACCTTATCTCCTAGAGCAAATGGGAATCTCAATTTTTTTATTTAATTCTCGTGTATTTCAACATAAGAACCCTTATACTTTCCTCTACAGGTTTGGGATGCTTCAGTGTGTGCCCTAAAAAAAATACTGAAGGGACCAAGTACACTTTCTTCTGAAGAGTAGCAAAATATATATGTCCGGTAAAAATTTCTATCAGTTAAGTGCTGTCCTTCTGGGAAGGAAAAGCCCTTTTCTTGCTAAGGACTTAGTTGATGTCAGTGCAGTTAAATGTGAGGGATTCAGAGGATCCCTGTGGATTTAGTTACAGGACTGAACTGCCAAAACATGGTATTTTTGAAGTGATCATTAAATGCTCCGAAAAACTGGGGACTTGCATGTTTTATAATTGCTGCCTCTACTTCTTTATTTTAAGGTGGAGTTTTATTTTGAAGGGCTACTCGTTTTGGTGAGAGATGACTGTGAAGTACTCTGTGCACAGCTGGAGCATGGGATTTCAGGGTGAGCTGTTCATGAGGAACTCACTCTGTCCTAGTGGGCAGCTTTCTCCAAGAGCCTTCTTACTTTTTTATGTAGAGTAAGGAGGTGGAAGCCATGAGATCTAGGTTGTGTTCCCAGGTCTGTAGTTTGTTTATACAATACCAAAGAAGGAATTACTTCCATCATCTTTATTTCTGCTTTATTGTGTGCTAAATGGGATGCTGCCATCTTTGTTACAGTCCTCACTCATGGCTTTGCAGTATTTGGGTGGAAAATATCTATGTTCCAAACCTTTACGTAATTTAACTTTGATCTTATTAAATGTCTCCACAAGAGTAGCTCATGCATTCAGATTGGCCTCTTGCAATGAAATTTCTCTCCCTTTCTGTAAACTATTTGTGCTTATTTACTTGATTTTGATCGTTCATCCCTTGGGTCTTTCACCTTTCCTTTCCACCAGTGTTTGTTCTGGTATCTTTTTGAAGTCTGAGTAAAAACATACACCATGGGGGCTTCCTGGAGGCATAGACCTTTGTGGTTTGCAAATTGTAGGCTATTTGAAGTACTGACTTACAACAGTGGCCAGAGCTTAGTGGATATGAGAACTGTCGTGTGACAAGGACGTTAACCTTGAGAGGCTGATCTGTGTTTTGAGTTTTGGGACAAAAAAATAGTTGTTCTTCATAGTGTGCATTGATTTCAAGGAAGTCTGTGTAAAGCAGTCTTTGGTTTGTGTTTTCACAAAGGGATTTCAGTGTTTAATAAAGAATAGGAAATAACTGGAGCTTCAATAGACCTGTTTTGATAGGGAGGGGGACTGCTGTAACATGATTTTGTATAATATTATACATAAGCAACAAAAGCATTTCCTGCCTGTAACTACAGTATTATTGCAGTACAAAAAGCTGCAGAAAATACTTTTAAAGTACTTAATACCTGGAATGAAAGTTATAGGTAAAGTAGAGAAAACCACCATCCTGCTTAGAAAACTCTTTCGTCTAATATCTGAGATTGTTACTTCAATCACAGAAATTCCATATTGCATACTTTTGTGCTGTGGGTTTTATCGTAATAGTTTTTTAAACCTCTGAGTCCTCAATTCCCCCCACCCCTTTCCCCCTCATCCCCTCCAACTATTCCAAGGTAGGAAATCAAGACAATTCGGTCATTCGGAGAACCTGTTCTTCCCTGTTACAACTGATGAGCTACCCGGTTTCATTTTTCCAATGTCTTACCCTAATCTCTCTCTCCTCTCCCCTCTCCGCTCAATTCTGTCTCTGTTTGGCCGTTTACCTTTTCTTACTCTTACAGCCCCTTCCTCTGCCAACCATCCTTGCCCACACAACCCTGAGCAGCCTCAGCTGCTTTTTGTTTTTTATAAAGTAAATGTATTAACAAGTACAGAACCCTGAACCAAGAAAATGGACCTGTGCCATCCCTTCAATTACTTTGTTGTTTCATCCTAAACTGTCTCTTTGTATATAAATGAAGAACATTGTTTGTATGGTACAGTCTTTTGCTGTGCACCTGGGGATTTTTAATTCAGTACATGGTTTTGCTGCCAGGTACATATTTACTTCTGAATGCATTTGTTTACCTTCTCACTTTTCTGTCTGTGAAAGAATAACAACATTCCCTCTTTCTAATTTGACCAGTTAATGTATGGATGTGTTAGGCAAGGGACTGTTTGCCTGTGCGTTCCTAAAGTATCAGCTCATCAGGATTGGTATTATAATATGAATATAACACGAAGAATATGCATTTGTTTTCTTTATGATTGCGATGAATTATCTTTTCAAGCTAGCACAATGGTAACATGGGCTGTGCCAAGCAGTGTGTGCCAGGTAACACGGCAGGCACGAGAGAAAGAAGACGTTTTCAAGGACTGAAAATGTGCTAAAGAATGCAAGTTCCTGCTGAAAAAAATCATGAACTGAGGATTTTCTTTTCATGGCTCATTACAATCGAGTGTTCTCACAAGTACCTCCTCAGAAGATGTAGGAAGATTATAGTCCCTCTGGAGTTCATGTGGAAATTGATGCCTGGTTCCCCAATCCCTGACTTTTTTCCCTAGTTTTTGTTCATATTTTCCTTGTTATGCTCTAAGTAAGTAGTTTGAGGACATAATGCAATTGGTTTTAGTTGTGTTTTTTATTTTTCCATTTTGAAATTGTGCACATTCAGAGCAAGATTGACTTATTCAGTAAATTATCAGCATTTTTATTTTTTTACTTTAAGTGAAACTTAAGCTTGGGTTTAATGACCCAGGCTCTGTCTTGAGTCGCTCTTCCTTTTAAAAGTAATTGAGTATTTTAAGAACCCTTTTCCATTGACTAAGCCATATTAAGGCTAAATAGAAATGAAAGTTTTTGGAGAAAATCCTAAAATGTGTATGTCTTTTAATATTTGCCAATTTATCCCTATGAAAAATCAAATTAATTTCTCACACCTGTGAAAATAGAATGACTTGACTATTTCTGTCCGGTTGATCATCATGCGTTTCACCAGTGTTTACTCTTAAATATATGATTAGGTTTCAGGGTAAATGTATGCTGGAGCAAAAGCAGGAGTGATTCTCATTTAGAACTTTTTTCTTAAAAGCACAGGGAAAAAAAAAATCAATTTTATTTGGCATTTGGAAAAAATTATACGTAGATTAACAACAGATTTTAAACGTCTTTATTAAAGCTCAAAATCTTACAGGAAAAAATACTGATACTTGTAAGGAGACTGTGCTGTAAAGTTTTGCAAATGAGTTTGGTTGAATAACCTTACTTTCTCTAATTTTCATAAAGAAAGGATGGATTTGTAATATACACAAATGGTTGCTTTTAGGATAATTAAGGAGAGAGAGAAATGCTGAAACATGGGGGAAGGGTCTGTGTTATTCAGAGCCTGACGTTTCCTGGTTTTGCTGATGGTTGGGAATCTCCTGTTAAAGACCTGTTGATTCTCTCTGTACTTAAAGCTTTTATTCTTATATTAGATGTGGTTTTGATTTCAGGACACACATAAACATATGGATTACACATATAGTAAGTGGAAGCATGTTATGGATTCCCTGCTACTTTCGTTGAACCAGGTAGTTAGCATTGGTTTGGGATGGAAAAGGAGGAAAAGACCAGCTGTAAGCAAATTGATGGAGGGTATTTCAGTCCACCCCTGCTGATTATTTCTAATTGAAGCTGTCTGAGCCAGTCTTAATACAATTTAGTTATCGCCAGCCAGGAGGATTTTATTTATGGAACGGGGCCTGTTGGAACTTCCTCCGACCCCAGAGAAGCTGTGAACGGGAGAGAGCTGATCAAGCAGGCATGCCTGGCTAGCGTACGCATTTCTTTAATAAGGCAGGGATTGATGTCTTTTGCAGTTCAGGGGTTAGGTAAACAGCAGTCCCTCGGTTCAAGGCTCTCCATGTTCAGTTGTTTGTTTATACGGATCTCAGAAGGTTAGGTTAGCCTTCTTGACATCCCAGGGGAGCTTTCCTGACCATGGTATAACCTCATCCACTCCAAAGTTGCTCAGGACGTGTCGCATCCCTTTTTAGGAAAGGTACCGGCTGAGTGGAGTGTCTGCAGCTCGTACCTAGTCTCTAGGAAAGATGGATGTAATCAGAGTGGTTGGAACACTGGGTCTGTCTTCAGTAACTCATAAATAATTTGCATGTGTAGTGTATGTAACTAATTACTGTGCTTCCATTCTCAGACTTGACATTTGCACACAAAGGTGACTAGTACATGTAGCTTAGGCTCTTGTTGAATTGCAGTTTTGAAAAATCAGTGACATACATGATGAATTTCTCCAGAACTTTGAGGTTAGTTCTTACTAATTTGTGCTTCTATTGAATGGCAGTGGTAGTCTATTAAATTGAATAGGATAAACCCTGAATAAATAAATAGCCATGTTAATAATTTTTATTTAAAAATTAGTGATGGCTACATGTTGAACAATACTGTGAGTTAGAACGTGTCTCATGAGGTTCATTTCCATGGCTATCATATCCCAGCCTTCCTCCTCCACAGGGGCTGGTGATGGTTGCATGAGAAGTGAGAAAGGAACAGTGCAAATGTATCTGGTCTTGTTGCAGTGTAGTTCTGATGAGTGGAGTTGTTCTGGAATTTGAGGACAACTTTGCTCAGGGTTAGAAGTGTGCTTTATCACGCGTGTGACTAGCTGCTTTTAAAATGTGACATGTTATGAAGTTGGCTTAAATCCCAGAATTTGTTGAATTAGTTTTTGCTGATTTGATGTCTGGCGATTTGTATTTCATTTTTCTGCAGCACCTCCAGTCTGTAGCCATGCAGACCCAAACAGAGATTAATAAAGTAGCTGCACACCTACATCACAGCTTGTGAAATATCCTTGCATACAGATGGAGGAAACCGAGGCACAAATGCGGGCTGTGAATTGCCACTGGCCGTTCCTAAGAGCACTAAGATCTGTACTGACCCTTCCTGTCTTGTAACCCCCAGCATCATGCTGCTTGACCTGCAATATCATAGTTTTCTTGGGCTAGGTTTGTACCAGTCCTTAGAGCTTTTCAGGAAACCTGAACTTTGCCTGGTGGTCTCAAATAGGACGGCGCTGTTGAAGTATCCTGTCCTGTAAAAATCCATATGGGTGGCATCCCAGCTGAAAGGCAAGGTGTTCAGAGGGGAAGGGGAGGCCACTTCCATGCTGGCTGAGGTTTCACAGTGCCAAAATATGAACATCTTGTCGCTTTTAAATAATGTGTGGGGTCTGACTTAAATGTTGGGGTTTGTATTTAATCAGTATTAATATGATAACAGGAATGTGACAACTGAAGCGAACACCAAGAGATTATCTTCGTAGCCAAATGCATCCATTAGCTAGGAAATATAGGTTTCTATTAAATGAAGCAGACAGATGGGCTATTGGAGGTGACTGAGAACAGGAGGGGGAGGGGGCTAAGAGGTGAAAGTTGAGGTTTAGAAAATCTCTGTAAAAATAAAAACAAACCATCTGTCTTGATGGTTGGCGTTTTACCCTCCCGTTGCACTTTAGGGACGGTGCTCCGATTCCTATCAAGAACATTATGCTGAAACTTAATCTAACAGAGCACTTACTCCTGCCAAACTCTGGCTCAGCAACTGCTTCGCTCCCCCAGAAAGAAGTGGCCAAGAAGGCTTCGAATACAGGACAGTGTTGTGCCATCTTCAGGAAAATTGCTGCTTTGAGATCCCAGGGGAAGGCAGATTGGATCTTGTTCATCTAGTCTTTTTTTCCTTTTGCTAGAGAAGTGTGTTGGGGAAACAAAATCATGTTACAGCATTTCAGAGCAGTTGTAAAGTAAATTATTCATTATAATTTACTAGTCTGTATGTATATAAGTCCCCATCTAATAACTGTTCCAACAAAGTTTATAACCAGTGTTTGAAACCAAGATTATAATAGTATAAATAATTTTAGATAATGCAGATAACAAGAAGAAAATAACGTAATTACAAGAATTTTACAAGATGGACAATTCACTAAGATAGATGGAGTAACACAATACATTTAAAAAAAAAAAAACAACTGTAACAACGCAAACGTGACACTGGTGACAGGAAACATCTGTCTTGCCAACCATCCCCTGGACTGGCCACAGCCTCACATCTCCACCGCTGGCTCCGCGGGAGTTGCGTGTGTTCCATTGCACGAGCGAGTGTCAGACCCTCGGCCTTCAAGAGTGGGTGGCTCTGTTCTGCCACGAGGGTGGGGTATTTTTGGTTGGGGGTTTTGTGTTGGTTTTAAGTCTGTATACATTTTACTTGGGGGAGAAAAAAAAACTTAAATGAGCCACGTAGGCTGGCGTTGCCTAGGAAGAGTGGAATGACTGTGAACAAATTGAAGTTCATTTTTCTGAAAGTTGTTCTTAATAGTCGGACGTGAGTATTGTGGAAGCAATTCTGCCTGTGAGCAGTGAGAGTCTGGTTGGCTGCAAACAGTTTTTTGCTTGTCACTGGCTCTTATCTTCCATCCCATTTTGATTTTGCTGCCTGTGATTATTCCCCCCCTGGATTTTGAGGAAGGCGCCAAGCTTCCTTTGGCTAAACCTTGTGTGGAGTTTTATACTTGGTGATGGAGGGGAGATAGGAAAGGAAAAAACGTGTGGCAGGAGGGAGAAGCAGCATCCCTCTTCTGTCTGTAATTTCCAAGCTTCACACAGAGTTTCATAAATGAATTTTATGTTCTTTTACTTAAATTCACTGCCTTTGCATGCCTTCAGGATGATTTTCCTCTTAAGCCTTAAGTGTTAACAAAAAATGGGATGTATGGAAGTCCAAAATGGACTTTTCTTGTCCCTTTACACTTGGCCTGCTGTCCATCTCCGTAAGCCAGTGCCAAATTAACAGTGACCGGTTCATTTGAGGAGCATGAACAATATGTTCTTACGACCTCTGGATCCAAGATGCTTTTAGAAATATGAACTTTAAAACTAGATTGGTTTTGTATTTCCCCATGGTGTCCCTTGTTTATGTATACTGATTTATTTTTTTTCCCCTTCCCCAACAGGTGATAGCTAACAGGGAGGAGAAAAAGATCTCGGAGAAAATGGGTAGAGGCAGGTGATGGCTTAGAGATGCCCGTCTCCTGCGGTAGCGGAGGGAAGGCTGTGGTAGGGCCCCGCTCCGCGGCGGCGGGAGAGACGGGGAGGCGTGCGTGCTCTGCTGGCTTCGTGAAGGGGTGCAGGAGTCGCGGAGCCATTTTTCAGGCTGCCCTGTCATAAAAACCTGACACACGGGCCCGCTTTCTTGCGTGTGTTGTTTTTCAGGAGGGAGGGAGGTGACTGAGCAGCTAGCCCCTTGACAGGGCAGTTTTAAAACATTCATAAAACTTTTATTGGGCTGCCACCCTTCCAGATAAATATTTTCTGAGTTTATGGGCTTATTTTAAGGATTGAAGCTTAATAGCAGCTTTGTAGCCCTATGCGTCCCCAAAATAGCCTTTTGGCAAACCCCATCTCTGGAGGCTGCCATGCTTTTCTAGGTCTTTGGAGTTTCTGCATTGCTAAATTATTACCCTTTTGCCTCCTTCCAGCTTTGTATGACTAAATGGGACCAACTGTTAAACGAGTCTTTCCCCTTCCCCCAGCCTTGCTGAGAGCTGAAAGCTGATCCAGTGTACCGTATTTGGTCATCATGAAAGGAGAAAGATTGCATTAGTTATAAATTTATTTCCTTTATGAAATTGGGTTTGTTAGAGCTGTTTTATTTGTGTCTTAATTATCAATCTTTTCTTAATGCTGCATGTGATTTTAAGATGGTACAGGCTGGTGGCATTTCAGACGTGTGCTGGCACTTTTCAGGCACTTTCTCAATGTACTTCCACAAAGACAAAAGCTTTACAGCGCGTCTCAGCATTCAGTGGTGAAACCAGTGGGCTTGCAGCCAAAGCTGTACAAAGGAATGCTGTATGTAGTGCTCGGAGGAAGATGGAGCTGCGGTTTGAACATCCATGCCTTTTGATTTCACTGTGTTGCCCAAAGTGGTTTCATGAATTTCAGTGCAGGCTTTTGCTCAACACTGACCCAAGACAGCATGTGCATTTTGGCTGCTCTTGGGAGTGCCGTGTATGATTGTGTTCCAGGTCCTGAAAAGTGAATGTTTTTAACACCTGGAACACTGGTTCTTTGTAGCCCAGTGCAGTTGCTGATCTCCCCTCTTTTCTTACCAGACACAGTTGTAATATCTAGAAGGAAAGTGTACTATTTCTTTTTTTTCATTTTCTCAGCCGTATATTATGACACTACTTTCAATCACTGATTTCCTGAAGAGTAAACTTCTGACATACGGGATTGTGTATGGCATCCTTTGTCTCATCCCAAGTTTTTCAGGGGCGTTGAGGCTGTTTCTGTGCAGTGCACAGAGTGCAGGAAGCCCTTTTCCAGTATGTGTGAGTGCGGGTCCCTCAGACATACTCAGAAAAGTGTGTGGGGTAGGAAGGGGACTTAAAGCTTGGATTCAGAGGTTCTTGTGAAAGACTAGACTGTAGAAGTGACAAAGATAAAATGGGAGCTTCAGGACAACAGAAGAGACTAGAATAAACTTTAACTCCCTTAACAGGGTCACTTGGTCCTAACGGATTTTAAAAACGACCAACCCCACTTGCTTTATTTTGGGTGAGGTTGATAAATCTTATATAGTCAGGGAACTCCCTTTTCCAGACCAGTCACAGTTCAGCAGTACATTTGGTTTGGTTTTTTTTTTCCCTAAAAATAGAAATATCTATTTTGGTACAAAACAATACCACAAGACTTTTGTTTCTGTATTTCCATGACTTCTGTTTTTCATGTCAGAACATCTTGGGATTTGTCCTAAAAATGGAGCTCATATGATAATCATGGCTTTCTGGACATATAAATCCTCACTCCTCATAACCATCTAATTTGTTGCTTAGATGAGGAAATTATTTACTTTTGCAGGACTGTTTTTCTGCAAATGTTACACTGATAATTAAAGAAAAAAACATAAAAGTGACAAAAGTGATATATTTGATGTAAGAATGAATACAAACCGCTTAGATGCTTAAATAAGTCACCACAGTCTGTGCCTGTCTCAGTACAGGGTAAAGAGGTTAAGGCATGGCTTTTTGCAGAAGACTGTTGAGCTCTGGCAATGTACACGTTAATGCAGAGTTCTTGTCTGGCATAATTCTGGGCAAAGCTGGACAGTTTGAATTTTTGTACATTCATATGTGGATTTTATTGCTATGTTCATTATGTAAGTATGTGTATAATGGATAGTAACTGTTTCAAGTCCTTTTCCCTGACATTTTGTCATGGTTAGTCCTCCTGCTAGTGACTGAATGTTTCACAGCAGATGGACTTTATCCTTTTCCACCCCAGTGAAGGAAGGTATCACCTATGTTCCAAAGATATGGAGCAGAGATCTAGAGAGATTAAGTAGGTTGCCAGCATGTTTATGGCAGCCCAGTGAAGAAGACTCTGGAGTTTTTGCTTACCACCGTATAAGACCTTCTCCTGGAGCTTTTGGAGTGTGTTTGATTTTAGGTTAGTTATCAGGTCAGCCAGTAGCCTGTTGTTATTGACTGCTGATAATTTTTTTTTTTTTTTTAAATGGCTTGTCACAGTGGTGTGTTTTGATCCATTGCGTTCATTCTCGGATGGGGATTAATCTTCAGAAGAAAGCTGGTGGTTATCTAATTTCTAAGACTTGTAAAAGAGTCTGGAAAAGTAACTGAAAATGTACTTTCAGGAAATATATTAGATTGAGATGTCCCTAGATGATCTAATAATTCTCCATAATTTCTAGCTAGTGGCAGGATTTTATCCTCCTTGTGAATAATTTTGGAGAAAAACACTGGAATAGTGAATGTACATATTCCAGAGGTTCTTATAGACT